>NW_024396351.1:0-35867 GCF_016617805.1 Bactrocera tryoni
TGTCAGGCAATAAATTCGTAGATGCGTCATCTCTAATATCCTCGAGCAACTCTTCGTGATGTTTCATCTCTACAGTGGATAAGGCAATCAAGTAGCGATTAATTGAGTTCAGTGAAGTCATGGTAATATCATGTCGACGGCGATGTCACCAAAAGCGCATCAGTGAGAACCCAGCACACGTATTAAGAGATGACAGCAGCATAGTTGAGATGCCATAGTTTAGTCATCGCAAGCACACCAGTTTCAATTGGATGGTGGATGAATTAATGAAAATAGAGCAAGTATAAGAAAAAAACAAATATGTTAACTCAGTACATGCTTTTTCAATACATGAATATATAAAAGATACAATCTGCTTCTCACTTTAGATATATGTATGTCTCAAGCCGAAATAATAAATTATATACATGCCGTGAGTAAAATATATATAAGTTCGGAGTAAATTATTTATCATTTCTTGCGCATAATCTCTAGCAAAAATAAGAAAAAACGTTAACGTCGGCTGCACCGAAGCTAATATACCCTTCACAGGTGCATTTCTTTTAGTAACTATGTGTTCAGTTTGTATGGCAGCTATATGCTATAGTTAACCGATCTGAACAATTTCTTTGGAGATTACACTGTTGCCTTAGAAAGTAATCTATACCAAATTTCGTGAAGATACATTGTCAAATGTCAAAGTTTTCCTTACAAGAACTTGATTCCGATCGTTCAGTTTATATGGCAGCTATATGCTATAGTGGTCCGATATCGGCAGTTCCGACAAATCAGCAGCTTCTTGAAGAGAAAATGACGTTTACAAAATTTCAAAACGATATCTTAAAAACTGAGGGACTAGTTCGTATATATACAGACAGACAGACGAACACGGTTAAATCGACTCAGCTCAACATACTGATCATTTATATATATACTTTATAGGGACGCTTCATTCTGGGTGTTACAAACTTCGTGACAAACTTAATATACCCTGTTCAGGGTATAAAAATATTATGCAATGTGAGATGACTACTGAAGCATCTATTTAAAAAATATTGGATTTCATTTATTGGAAGTAATGTAACAGCCATATTTTATCTTATTGAAATTATTATTGTATTTTTTTATTTATAATGCCATAACAGGTACTAAGATATATCATGTAAAATAGACTTAAGCCTATGCATTTATATTTCGCGGATTCTAATAGTTGTTATAAATGTGTCCTAAACTGCATTGAAATCAATAAATGCTTTTCATTTAATTTGAAATACCATTGATACAATTAAGTTCTGAATACATCACTCAAATGCCCTTCACGACTTCTTTTGCAGGAAACAATTCGATAAACCCAATTCTTGATTAATTTTTCCACTAAATCAAGACATATGTCAAGAGTAGCACGTTCCATACTGACTCCGAAAGAGAGTCTACTTTATTGCTTCAGACCAATGACTTAAAATAACCCCACAAGTAGTAGTCTAATGATGTTAAATAACGACTTCTTGGAGGCCATTCAATGTCACAATTTCTTGAAATAATCGCATCTCCTACTTTTACTCGCAAAAATTCGGTTGTTGCACGTGATATGTGGCACGAAGCCGCGTCTCTTTAGAACCAGATGTTATCAACATCAACATCTTCCAATTATGGCCATATAAAGTTAGCTATAACCGAGCTATATACATAGCTGTCCATTGACAATAACGGTGTCACCAACTGCATTTCGAAAGAAGTACGGACAGATGATTCCACCAGACCAGAAAGCACACCAAAATGTCAATTTAGGTCAATGTAAATATTATTTATGAAAAAATATTTGGATTTTATTCGCATCAGAATCGACAGTATCGCACCTCTCAGATGCCGATAATATAATTTTCTTAAATAAATTGTTTTCAAGCTGTTCCAAGACAAAATCAGCAAATTTATGACATTTGCCGTGGTCCAATAGCTTCAGTTCTTAAGCGAAAACAATTTTATAAAGATTCAGGACCAAGTCCCTACTCAAAAGCCACCAGGTTATGATGTGAGAGAGTCACAATTCTTGTGAACGTCTGAACGGCAGCAATATTGTCATTATTTCCAGCGGTTCTGTGTCTTATTGGTACTTGAACACAATATAAAGAAAATGAATGCTCGAAATTTTCAAAATTTTGACGAACAGGAAGCACAGGTGGACGATTATTACGACTATAAAATAGCAAAACGCAAGAAAAGTAAAGTAAAAGAACGATCATTTTGATAATAAAATTTCATAATTTGTAAACCATAGTCCTGCGTATATCTTTCCGTGATGAAATTGTAAGCACTACTGAATACAATGAAAAACAAGGAAAAACGTTAACTTCGACTGCACCGAAGCTAATATACCCTTCACAGGTGCATTTCTTTCAGTAACATGTGTCCAGTTTGTATGGAAGCTATATGCTATAGTGGTCCGATATCGGCAATACCGACAAATCAGCAGCTTCTTGAAGAGAAAATGACGTTTACAAAATTTCAAAACGATATCTTAAAAACTGAGGGACTAGTTCGTATATATACAGACAGACAGACGGACATGGCTAAATCGACTCAGCTAAACGTACTGATCATTTATATATATACTTCATAGGGTCTCCGACGCTTCCTTCTGGGTGTTACAAACTTCGTGACAAACTTAATATACCCTGTTCAGGGTATAAAATCTACAGATCATGACATATTAAAAATGTCCAAAACGCCACTTAGAAATCATATCTTCCCTATTAAAAAACCCGGTATATACAGAATTTAGTGCCCAACAGTCCAACATAAACATAAACGTAAATACCGGTAGTAGTGAAAATAAAAGTAATTGCAGCCTTTTATGCAGGATAAACCGGTCTCTTGGCAAGTCCGTTCAACCAGAAAAATCAAGTGATTCCCCATAAAGAGCAAAAAGTATATTAGCTCGTGCCTGCTTATATATGTGGGCGTAAGTATGTAGGTTTTTTGTGCTTTAAAGGACATTTGTGTCGAGTCATAACATTGCATATACGGACAATGCAGCCGAATGCAGCAAAAATTATCAGTAAAATGGCAGACAAGTAAGCAAAGGACTGGTCACATTTAAACAGTATATATGTATGAGAGGAAGCCAAGTTATGCAAACAATTCTGTTTACAATATAATGTACATACTCATATATTTTTATGAAGCGTTTTGTTTTATATTCTACTTATAGGAGACACTTATATGGAGTTGTGAATATGTCTACACGTAGTACGTTGTATTTTAATATGACTCCCCACGGAATATCAACACGCAACAAGTTGTTACATAAGCACTTAGTTTAATTGACCTTGACATTATATGAGCAACAATTTGCCGCATAGTTGCTTGTTGATTTCCTTTCAGGCCAGAGAGTATCTATATAATTTCTATATAGAAATTTATATGATTGAGAACCATATAGAGACATATGTATGTAGTATGAATCTCTTGTTGTTATTTAGAATATATTGTTCGGAATATTTAAGAGATAATTGCTAATTATAATGAACTGTGGTATGGATATCTCTATAAGCTAGTATCTTATATCCTTTTAGAGTTTCAATCGTTTATTTGGACCCTATCTAATTAACCGATGCATTTGACAGAGTCAAAGCTTCAGTAAGGAGTTTAAGACTTATTCACATTTACGAGTCTGTTCTATTGGTTTCAGGTCACCTCAATCATATTTATCAAGCTAATTATTGCTACAAATGACATCACCTGAATTTGGTTGAAATTTTACAAGTTTGCAAAGAAAACTTGGTTTGTTTACAAAGCAAAAATACTGGTTACATATATATATATATATATCAACACTGCCCATTAATATTTTTCATTGCACCATTCGAATGCTACTACTGGCAAGGAGACAGAAAATGCAGCTTAGCTATTGTAGAGCAAAGAAAACAAATTTATCATGAACAACCAAATGAAGCTTATGCCTAAAACCAACCTTTCGTTTGGCGAAAGTCTGAAGCTTTCAGTATCCTCGTTGCTCTATTTTCATTCATTCTTGTTGTTGTTTTCGAGGTTGAAGCAGGGAATAAACGCTTTTGACGCTATGTTGTCCACATATGCTGTTAGCTTCAGTTACATTCAAGTAATCAAATCCATCACAAGCAGTTTGCATACATATAGACGTTGGAAAGCGAATCATAGCATACCCTAAGGCGTTAAAATACACACTTAGTATTACCATAAAAGGAACAACAGCTTCTGCAGTCAAAATTGTGCAACATCAAGTGTTGCCAACAATTGAGGAGCAATGCAAATATGTATGCTGAGAGTAAGTTAATATGGTTTGCTTAGACTGAGACGAAATGATGATGAAAACATTAATTTAAACTGGTATGGGATAATCCATTTTAAGTACATTACAAAAATTTGAAATCACACAACATAATAATATATTTATTTAAAATGACACTTTTCTTTTAAAAACTAAGGATACATTTAAATTAATAAAGATAAAATTATGTCCAATTTCAATAGAACTCCTTAACCCTAGAACACACACCCGGGTACAAATGGATCCACTTTCAACTTTGAAATGTTGTAACTTTTGAACCTCTATACCGCTAACTTCGGATCTAGGAAGATTATTTAGTTTTGAGTTCAAATTCTAAATTTGAACCAGATCGGACCGCTGGTTCAGGAGCTACAGCCTTCCAAACACATTTTATACGTAAACACACACCCGGAATACGTTTGTACCCTAATAGTAAAAATCCTCATAATAATCAAAAAAAAAAAAAACATTTTTATATTATTTTTTTATTTGAAAAATTAAAAATATTCATTTCACACATTATGCTATTGACTTTTATTATACAAATTATAAAAATGCATCTTATATCTAAGGATAATCATGGCAAATAGAGCAATTTGTTGATGTGACCGAATGTTCAAGACACATTGGCTTCTTACATTTGGCGCACAGCTTTCTGGTTTTTCTACGGCCATTTTTCCTCTTGTGAGTAACATAAATAGCAAGATCCGGACACAGGTTTTGGCGTGCGCGCTGCGGCAGATGTTGATGCTGCTGTTGACACCATTGATTCCACCGGTCGGTTGAAATATGCTTCAATAGCAATTTTAGTCGAAAAATTTCGCGTCACTTGACGATTTATAGCTCTGGCTTCAATAATGGGCATACCCAATGCTTCAGCCAAGCTGCGCAGGATCTGGTTACGCTTATTGTTTGTTCTCCAAGGCAACATAGGGTTATTCAAATCGTAGTTAATGTAGGCTACAAAAGCTGTAATGTCCAACATGTTGAAGAACATCGCTAGTGGCCATCGTTTTGTTTGTCTTTGTATTGGATATTCCGCTAACATTTGGTCCATTCGATCAACACCACCTTTGGTATGATTATAATATTCAATTATTTCAGGTTTCCCACTGTCAGCTATTTCAGCATCATTATGCATGGTCGAAAGCAAAATTACTGCTTTATTTTTTTTGGGAACATACGAGCACATTGTCACAATATTTTTGAAGCCAAATGTCGTTGAACCAATTGTCCTGTTTTCGTTCTGCTTCAAGTTCCAACGATCGTGAGTTTCCAGGTGAGAAGCAGTTCTACAACTGGCAAGGTCGTAAACAAATTGTCCATTGTAATGTTTCGGCCACTTCCTTGGAATTTGGCAGACAAATCCTTCACCACTCGTTCGCCTTGGTTCGTTTCCCTACCAGTTTCTGATTGGCCAGTATATATTTGTCCATGCAGTGGATATGCATTTGTGGCATCGCAAATCCACCAAACCTTGACACCATATTTAGCAGGTTTTGATGGTATGTACTGCGTAAACCGTGTGCGTCCACGGTAAGGAAATAATTGTTCATCAATCGTCAAGTATGAGCTGGGCTTGTAATGTGCAGCAAGATTATTGTTCATCATCGTCCACAACTCACTGATCGGTGCTGCTTTATCAGTTAGTAAGCGTGTTGCACGAGTGTTTTTTTCGTCAAATCTTAGGAACCGCAATATCGAACAGAAACAGTTGTTCTCCATTGCTATGGTTCGCACCAGTCATAATAAGTATGCCAAAAATGCATATAGCTCTGTTATTGACACAGGCGTCCATGTCTTAGGAGTTCTGTTTGGATGCGCATTGTTGTAAGCATTATAAGTTTCTTTTGCTAACTTATTTGTGTGGCGCATAATTATATCAGCCATTTCAACGTTCATGAAACATTTGAATGTTTGCTCTATTGACAACATTTCAGTGCATCTAGCTGGTCCAGAACGTTCTCTTATAATATTTTGTCTGAGCACCTGACGACTTACATTTGGTTCTTTCATCCACTCAGTACCATCACGTGCAACAAATTTTTCGGCACTAGCAGGTAATTCATTATTTTCTTCTACTTCTTCTTCTTCATCGTCTTCTTCATCATCCTCATAGTCCGCATAATCAGGTAATACTTCTGCGGCACTTTGCGAAACTTCAGCATCGTCATCAGCAATTTTAATGTCATTGATTTGAATTTCTTCTTCATCTTCTGAGTCAAAGTCATAGGGAGCGTCATCGTCACAAATTTCATCAAATAAAGATTGTATATATGATTCTCGCTGTTCCTCAGTTAGCCTACATAATAAAAAAAATTGGTATATGTTTACATTGTTGCTTATTTTACATTTTTTACCTTCTACTATATGCTGCACTTGATAAATATTCGTTTCTTCTTGAAGTCATTTCGTATCCAGTTATTTATAGTTTCAGTTATATTTATTTTCACTTATATTTTCACTTCTTACACTTTTGAGCAACAAAACAATAATGAAAATATTAACAGGCAGCATTTATAACACCTCGTGTGAAAACAACCGTTGCAGCTGCATATAAAATACAAAAACCAGTTATACCAGTGTATTTGCTATACCTTGCGCGACCTTTTTGCACATATCTTTTGAACCAGGTAGAATATTTCAATGAAATGAAAACCAAAATGTGTATTCCTTGTTACTCTTCAAGTATATTATTATAAAGTATATTATTTTGTTTTGCATTTATCAGGACAACAACAAAAACAAAAATCCCCTGTTGCATGTCCTGACTTTATTTGCCCATATCGCTGGAACCAGTAGGAATATTCGAATGAAACAAAAGACAAAATACTTGTTATATATTAAAATATACACTTAAAAAAAATCATAGAAATCGGTTGAATTAGCATTAAAAAAACCGCAAAATAAGGTCCCGGGTACAAACGTATCGCGGGTGTGTGTTTACGTGGTATTTTGTGGGTGTGTGTTCTAGGGTTAAGAAAAATGTATTTTATAATTTTAAGTTACCATAACAATGTCTTTTTAAGGACCAGCCGTAAATTGACAGCATATGATGATCCCATCAACCTTGTTATGTTACTTTAGAATTCGGGCCGTCTCAAACCACAACCTGACGGATTTTGAGAAAAGATTTTAGCTTGCATGAGAAAACTTTCGATTCTGATGCGAAAATAATTGGCAAATTATTTATGAGCATTTCTCGTCTGATGGACGGACGAAATGAAGCTGGTGACATCGTTACTGTTAATTCACTTTTTTTGTCCGCAATTGCAAGTGCTTGATCTTGACAACATCTGGTGCCAACAAGTCGGAGCTACGCGCCATACATCACGTGCAACAACCGAGTTATTCCGAGAAAAGTTTGTGAGTTCGATTATATCTAGAAATTGTGACATTAAGTGGCCTCAAAGAAGTTGTTATTTAACACCATTAGACTACTTTTGTTGGGGTTATTTGAAACCACTGATTTTTGCAATAAACCACACTCTTTTCAAGCTTTGGAAATCATATTCAAGGCATACGATTTTATATAATGGAAAATGTACTCGAGAAGCGGAGCCAATTTGAATGATGTTATATTTGTAATTTAACTACGTTGATTGCACCTCAACGCAATTGAACTTCCTTAACTGCCAGTTGTTTGTTTTCAAAGAAATCATATACCTCTTATTGGAAAACCCTGTTAATATTTAAGTCCGTGCATATGATGGTAGATATATTTATTGTAGAAATCTATTTTGTGCGTTCATTGTATTACCCCCACAAATGTAATTCGTCTTTGTCAGTTTTAATAGAATTTTGCTACTAGTTGAAATATCTGCAACTCCTCTCGACATATGCGATGTGAAATATCCTGTGCTCTTATAGACATAAACACGAATTTTATTTAAGAAAAACATACATTTATTTAAATGCATACCAGTATACCTATACTTATACAAATATACGAATACGAGAGGTGCCGAATTCTTCTGAATTCTAATATTTTCGTTTCTTATATTAGGACATGGTTTAAATTGCAAGCTAAGAGAGTAAAAACAGAAACATCCGGAGCTTTTGCAAAAACAAATTAAACTTGGGAAATAACGAACACATAAATGTGTTTATATACACTATAGATGTGTTCATTTATGTACACATGTTAGTTTATAATCGGTTAGATGCAATTCAGGCATGAAGAATAAATATTTACTCTGCCGATATGCGTGTACGTTACGGAGATAAAAGATTCACAAAATATTTTGGTCAGTTAAGTGGCTTAAATTGTTGATATTAAACTGCAAATATAACGTGTAAAGAAAGGCTAAGTTCGTTTGCAACCGAACATTTTATACTCTTGCAACTTGCATGAATCAAAGCCAGGGAAATATCTTAAGATGTAGACCGCCAACCAGAAGATCGGAATCCAAGCAATTTTATATATACATATATATACAGGCCGAAATCGCTATCATTACTACTTCTCGAGATATTCGGCTTTTTAGGTAAGGCTTTATAGAATTTTCATAGAGGGTATGTAATAAAAAAGCTATGAAAATTCCATACAGCTTTACTTAAAAAGCTGAATATCTCGAGAAGTAATAATGATAGCGATTTTGACCTCGGACCTTTTTTGTAGCAAATAAAATTTCTTGAATTGAACTTGCGCTGGGCAATTTTGTAGAGAAATATGCGTCTAAAGTCAAAGCGATGCCATAAAATACCTCTGATCTGTAGGAATTTAAAGATAAAAAATTACGATTGTAGTATATTTGAAATGGAAAATTTGTACATGCCCCTTGGTCCAGTTCTTAATGTTAATATTGAGGGCTAAAATTGTCAGGGAATTTTTTTTAGGTTATTTCCAAGGAAATTTCGTGACGGGGTTGAAAATAATTAGTAGTTCAAAAAAAAGCACCCTAATACATATGCTATTTTATATAAAACTCATACACTGACCGACGTATTAGGCATAAGGTTTGTTAAAACAAAGAAAATCATTATATATAGTATGTGTTACTTGTGGTAGTAACGACCCGATTTTACATATTTTTTTCAATACCATATACTATTAACATGCCATATACTAATAAACAATCATATGGAGTAAAGTCAGTCGGATGTTAGAAAATCCTGATATTAATTATATGGGGGCTAAGTCAAGTTTTCGCTCAAATTTATTTCTTTTAGGCACAAAGATTAACTGTTATGAGATAACTCACGCATTGCCCGGTATATGCGGTACAAAGTCACTTGGAAGTTCGAAAATCTTTATATTAGGTATAAGGAGGCTAAGGGAAGTTTTGACCCGATTTAACCCATTTATGATGCCACGCCCATCGTCCAGTTTTCACACCGGCTTCCATAAAGCTCTCTCATGCAATCTCGGTGTTAAAATTTAATGTCTCTTGCTTATTTAGTTATTGATTTATGGCGTTTTTAGTAGTTTTTAACAGTACCCTTGCCCTTTTATACTGTGATCCCTTGCGCCAAATTAGAGTTTTATATCTTAATTTAGTCCTTAGTAATCGCATTTTATAAGTTTTTGGTTAATGGTGTTTTGTGGGAATGGCGTGTGACGCCCATTTACGAACTCTTAATTTTGCCAAGGAACGCGCATATCGTGTTTCAGCAAGATATCTTAATTTTGACTCAAGTTACAGCTCGCACGGGCGGTCGAATAGATAGATAGTCACCCTGACTTCAACTCGTCTATTCATCTTGATCATTTATACATTTATGTATATTAATAACCCTTTATCTATCTTGAATAGTTTTAGGTGTTACCTGCAAGCGATAGATGAACAAAAGTAGCAAAAAGTTGCAAGAGTATACAAATCTTATACAATATTAATGATTTTATTAATTTTTACTCCCAATGGTCGATGCTTTTGGATACTAACTAGTATATTGAGTCATACCAAGTAATACAGGTAATTGGTTTTGTTTTTAGTTCTCTTTTTATTTAATTCCATTTAATGGATATATGCGTTTCGAACAATTTGAGCAAGATTTATTGTATTGATAATTGTTGTTGTAATAGGGTGCACAATAATTAAGTATTTTAAGGCATAGTTTACTGCCTTAGGGTTATTTGTAGTATGTAGAAAGTAATCAAAAAAGCTACTGTAAATGCACAAAATACATAAATTTTCACGATGATGTTATACATGGCGTATACGTAACTTGCAATTGTAGACACTGCGTTTATATTACAGAGATGTTGTTAAGTATTTATTAGAGTGATATTTGTTAAATACACTGCACTGTTGTAAAAATTTTTTTTTGAATAAATATATGTATGATGTGTTTATTTTCATCACTTGTTTTCAACATCCACATATCACTTGTGCAGTCACTAGTTTATTCACTTACTATATTCAGCCAAATAAAGCATTTTCATTTCCCACTTGCTATTGCATTCGCTTTAAAACTGTGAAAGTTTGGGGGGGAAATGTGTACTAGAAACCTCTGATAAAACTTAAAACCGTTAAAACAAGTCGTGACACATTAAAATGATATTATAGTTGCTTGTTCTTTGCCCATGTAGAAAACTTCATTTCTTCAAGTTCTTGCCAATGCGACTTAATCTTTATTTGTATCATCAACTGTTCGTAAGTCATAGCCATGCAATCCGTTAAATCTGACGATATTTTGGCATATACTATATATTTGAAAAAGCATGTACACGGTTTGTCCGAAAAATAATAAGACTGATTTTCTTCCGCCGCGATTGTACTTTGAAGAGTGCGGGCACCGTCTGGATTCGGTAGAGAGTGTTCCTAGCCAACGAACGAGCGGCTGGTTAGTTGTCTCCGAGCACTAGGAAAGTCAGGACAATATTTAAGTGCGACGTGTTGCTGTGAGTGGTGCAAGCCAAAAGTGCAGCGTTCGTTAGAGCAGAGGTACACAATTAAATTTAGTGTGAAAATCGGACACTCTGAGACAGAGACGGTTGATATGATGAAGTAGGCTTACCTATGTGTTTTTTTAGCAAGAAGTGGTGTGTTTTGGTGGCACCAGTCATTTTGGGAGGGCAGAGAAGAGGCTGCTGATGAAGACCGTACTGGGAGACCTTCGACTTTGACAAATGCGGACATAGTTTTTAACTCAGACCGTCGACTAAGTATTCGCCAAATTGCCCAGATGTTGAATATATATAAATCTGTGATTCAAGACATTGTGACGGAGCTCTTGAACATGCGCAAGGTGTGTGGGACGATGGTCCCAAAAGCGCTTATTGATGACCAGAAATTGCGGCGAGTGGCAGTGTGACAAGAAAATTTGAGCATGTGAGAAAGTGACTCCCAATTTTTAAATAACGTAATCACAGCCTTAATTTGACTGAAAATGCCAATGAAAGACAAGCATTTTGAGACGACAGAGTGGATCCAAGCAGTGTGCACCTCGGCTCTGAAGGTTATATAGGAGAATGCCTTCCGTGACGCCTTCAATGCTTGGTAATATCGTTGGCAGCGCTGCATTGATGCAGACAGAGCCTATTTTGAAAACTTTTAAAGAATTGTAATGATTTGTTCAATAAATTTTTGTTAATCGACTAAGTCCTTTTATTTTTCAAACAAACCCTGTAGAAAATATTCCTAATAAGAACTTAATTTTTATCATTCCCTTTGCATGGCAACTCAAATATATATAGACAGAGGGCAGAAAGATGGACATTACTAAATCGACTTATCCGGCATAAAAAATGGAGCATTCTTTAAATATATGTATACATACAAATTTGAAAATTTTATATTTCGAATTGCTCCACACACAAATAATATCTTTATTTGCATTTTTTAAGTCTTGAAATACTACAGTGACAAATAGTGTCATATACCAACTCCCGCTTATAGATACATTACTGTGGTCAGGTGATTACATTAATGCCATTGTGAAGTGACCAGCCGACTAGCCATTTTTACAGGCCATTGATAATGCTGTGAAACAATGTAAAACAAAAGATTAAATAATTTTAAATTTTATTCAACCGCCGCTCAGTAAACGTTTACACGCGCAGACAAAAGCTAAATGCAAACAGTTAGACACTCTCATATTCTGCGGTCTAGTATTTTTTTTTTGCGGCAATCCTTTAATGCAGATAAACCCACACAGATGTACAGCTATGTTCACGAAAGTAGTAGTGTTGGTAAATTCTAACTGTAGAACAAAACAAGAAGTTAAAAGTACACACACGAATCCAATAGGATTTATTTAAAAAAACTTAGAAAATTGTCTGTTTACGAAAATAGTTTTCCTTATTTTGTTGGAAGAAAAACAGAAAAAAAACTCGGGTAGAAAAATATAATTTCAAAAAATAAATCTTTTCAATTAACTGGTAATTGGTTGCAAAGTCTTTATTTTTTCATACATCTATTCAGCGACGTTGCCTATGCCTTCAATACCACTAACCAAAGTAGTGTTTTAGTTGATGGAACTCTGTAAGTCGCTCATAATTCCCGTCCTGCTGTATGGTGCAGAGGCTTGGGCGATGTTTCGAGAGAAAAATTCTGCGAAAGATTTATGGTCCTTTGCGCATTGGCCACGGCGAATATCGCATTCGATGGAACGATGAGCTGTACGAGATATACGACGACATCGACATAGTTCAGCGAATTAAAAGACAGCGGCTACGCTGGCTAGGTCATGTTGTCCGGATGGATGAAAACACTCCAGCTCTGAAAGTATTCGACGCAGTACCCGCCGGGGGAAGCAGAGGAAGAGGAAGACCTCCACTCCGTTGGAAGGACCAAGTGGAGAAGGACCTGACTTCGCTTGGGATATCCAATTGGCGCCACGTAGCGAAGAGAAGAAACGACTGGCTATAATCGCGTAAGCGGTGCCTACGCCAATTATGAAGAAGAAGAAGAAGAATATATTATTAAATTTCAAGCTTCCAGATTACGAATTCATTCTTTATTTTGTTATTTGCGATTCTTTTATTTTTGACCAATCTTATTAGTTAACAATTAGGGGTGTCACCGAACATTTTATACTCTCGCATGATAAAGTGATAATCGAGATTTCATTATACGTCATTTACATATTTTTCAAATACCGTATTTTTGTAAAGTTTTACTCCGCTATCATCATTGATTCCTAAAGTACATATATACTCGTATTATACAGAAAAGGCATCAGATGGAATTCAAAATAGCGTTATATTGAAGAGGCGGAAAGAGCAACTGATTTACCCACATTCGTACAAGTATCACCGCGATGCATCAATTTTTACCGTTACGGACGGACGGACAGACGGACAGACGGACGGACAGACGGACGGACGGACAAACAGACATCCGGATTTCGACTCTACTCGTCACCCTGATCACTTTGGTATATATAACCCTATATCTGACTCTTTTAGTTTTAGGACTTACAAACAACCGTTATGTGAACCAAACTGTAATACTCTCCTTAGCAACATTGTTGCGAGAGTATAATTATGCGAAAAGTTTAAGATTTTAATAAAAATCGAACTTGAAAATATCTAAAGTCTACTAAATGACCAATTACAATCTCCCTTTGTATTGAAAAAGTAATTCGTCTGAAAAATTAATCTATGATGTCGCCAAATTCCGGAAATCTCAACAATTTATAAGGGGAAGTGAAAGGTAGTATGAAACAGCTAAGCCCAGGTTATTTTGTCAAATTGAAATAATGAATTTTATACGTTATTCATTTCCGAATGATATATAAATTTGTCAAAGCCTTGAACGTAGAAGGATATTAATTTAGTCACATTTATAGACAATTTCGGAATTTTTGTGTAGAAACATTTAAAGATGATCTACATGTTGGTTCATAAGTTGAGTTTTTACTGTTAATATAGCTTTTATTTAAAGTTATGACTATTTTTAAATGTGTAATTTGAAAAGTTTTTTGCTGATAGTCCAAATTTGAATTTTGAAAATTAAAGAATAAAGTTAGCCAAATACATTTTTGGATAATTTAAATAATTATGATAAAAAACAATTCCGTTAGAATCTAAAAATGAGGAAGAAAGGTATCAAGGTAGATGCATAAAGAAGATTGTCAACTGGAAAATTATAAAAGAAAAATTAATAAAAAGCTTCTAATTTCTGTTTACTTCAATGCATCCCTAATTTCCAAACCGAAATTGATATTACATATATCTGCTATTTTCTTTAGTGTTTTCTGATTTTTCTAACCTAAAATGAAAATCATTTTTTTTTACTTATCTTTCCTACCAATTAAAGCTTCTTCATAGAACAATGTCTTCTTTTGCCCACTAAAAGGGAAAGGGATTTCAAAAAACTTGCATCCGAAATTTTTAAATTCCTTAAATATACTTACTTATCGCTACTATTTAATAATTATTTTTTCGATTTATCTACCTCTAACGACAAGTATTGTTATTTTAGTGATTATCTTATTTTTCTTTAGAAAGTACAAAAATTCGTCATAAAAAATCCGATGGAGCAAAAGTAACCAGATTTTCTCATTCTCCATTCTAGCAAAATAATCACACTTGTTGGCTCGGCAAGCCGGTATATTCAGGTATAAAAAGCTGTTGCACCACTATTTTCATGAAAACGATTGTATATATAGGCAACAGTGTGGGTATATAAATACATATAACCTATTTCATATGTCTTTCTGACAGTAGAATTTGTAATTGTAATTGTTTAATTGTCAGTCTTTTTGCTTCTGGTCAACTATATGCCTGTGCGGTCAAGTGCATTCATTGTAATTAGGTTACAGTGGACTGTAGAGATAGCAGAAACCGGAATAATATAATGATATTTGCGACGACTATAGCAAACTGTTTTTCAGAAACAACTCTAACACGTATATGAACTTTTGGATCATTCATTGGCTAAACCAAACTCTGGCTGCATTTTCTCTGTCCAAATACATGCGAGGGAGATATAGGTGGGTAGAAGTCGTTGGAAGAGAGGGGCAGTGAACTCTTAGATGGTCAAAATTTAGGAGGAAGGTTGGTGAATGTGTAAATTGTAGGCAACTCTCTATCAGTTCCAAGCTTCCTGATTAATTTAGCTTTTCCAAAGCCGCGGCTGCTGCCATTAATGTGCTGGCAGATTTACTGCTGCGGAGTGCAGTTTTCTTTAGAGAAGTATCAATTCACACTGATAGCAGGACGACGATACTAGCCTAGAGCTCACTAACCATGCATTCAAGGCTGATTAAGGAATTTCGAACCTTCTAGCAATGACATTGATAACTTTGTGATAATATTAGTATGAATTATAGGCTACAGCCGAATTGCAGCTAATTGCAAAGCTGATCAGCTGCCAATGAATAAAAAGCACTATATCCTCGCTATCAGTATAACGGGAACCGCTGCGTGCTTTGCTCTCTTCGTGCATTCATTTAAAAATCAGTTGCTATCATCGGTTCTTGAGTTGTCGCAAGTCCGCTAAGCCCTTTTCTCGCAGTAAGGCTAGACTCTCCTTAGTATTGGTAATTGGGCGCCATAATAGCGACTACCTTGTAAGATTGAGAATTTTGATTTCTCAACTGTAGAAACTGTTTGGAAGACGAGGTAGGAACACCTCCACACTTCCTTCATAATTGTCCAGCTTTTGCGAGATCAAGGCTTAAACTGGCTGCTGGAAATAAAAATCAAATGCCTAAGTAGATATGTATTGGCCTTAAGGCATCTTGTCAACTTTTATGATCGGCTATTGGAGTTTTTTGGAGCTTCACAATGAACTATATATAATTAATATAAACTAACACATGCTTATATAAATACTAAATTAGAGAGAGAGTTGTAGCGAAACTAACTTACCAAAATGATGCGCGATATGATCGCGCTCCTCTGACTCCTCTGGTACACCACCAATGCCAGCATCATGATCAAAGGCATGCATATCCATATTCTCCAAATCCATATTTTCCAAACTGCCACTACTGTCTACACCGCCTGCTCCACCTCCATCGTGATAGTGATTTTGGCCACGCATTTCGATAGTGAACGTGTGTGCGATGGTATCACCAGCTGTGACGGTCATATGCGTGCCACAGACAAGCGGCAGTAAACTACCACCAGCATCTCCGTCATCGCCAAACCTTGGCCAGAAGCTGTTAATACAAATTGCGGTAATAAACAACAAAAATTTTGGTATTTTACGTTTTCGCTTCATTTTAATTATACACGTTGGCTGCGGTACAAAGTTGGTAGTATTTGTCGTGTTTGTTGTTCTTGTTTTCGCTATCGTTCTCGCCACTTTAGAAAGCATCGTTCGCATTCTACCCTGCACAAAGGCAATCATATTCGCCAATTTCGTTGTACAGGTCGAAGGTAGTTTTACTTGGACCATTTCAGAGTTTTTTACGTTACGCGTTTGCCGACTTCAAAATATTTTCATGGTATTTTGTGCATTAATTTTATTATTGCCGCAATTGTTACAATTATATGCATTTATTTGCATCCATTGTATGGTAACTCACTTGTCTGCTGCTTCGTTGCTGACAAAGATGTTATGGTAAAGCAGCTATGATCTTTGCTTGGCTTATATACTTTAGGGTTTAATTTTCGAATAATTAGAAATTAATAGAAAAACAGGCTATAACAATTAGTTGCATATTTTGCCGTGAGTGGTTTTTGCTATTATATACACAATTTCTACATTTATTCATTATTTTTATAATTTCATTGTACATATTTGCAAATATTAAACACTCTTGAAGAAAAAATAATAAATATATTTCAATTTCAGATTTTGCAAAATTTTTACGAAATGGTAAACATTTCTTATGTAAATAGATTCGGCTGCGTTTTTTATTTGTTATTATGTTTCATTGTCTTGTTGCCTTTTGTTCAAAAAATTTTTAGACAACATATTTGCTATAGAAGTTATCTTTCACTTTCACGCTTAAAGCAATTTTATTTCACTTTTGATGATATCTCTCAAAATCTGCAAGAAGATAGAGAAAAATGTGATGAAAATTTATGCATAAAATTTTGTTTAATAATTACATTCTAAATATTTTTATACTACATATATTAACTTTATGGTATAGTGAAATCATCTAATAATTAATTATATAATAAAAATTTGAAATCGTTTAAACGTTTAAAGAATTATATGGTTCAGATCTTAGGTGTGATCACCGTGTGAATGTTTTTTATTAAGCTCGCAAACAGGCGCCAATTGCTGATTTTTTCAGTCGCTCCTGAACAGTAAATGAACTCAAGCCATGCCGTTACATACCAGTTTTTTAAATTAAGGAAAAGGAGAGTGTTATAATTTTTTATATTGAAAGTTCCAAAATCGTTGCTTTTCAGTGTTTCAAACACTTAACTTTTTCAGTTGCAAGTAACAATTTAACCGATTATTTTTCCTAAAAGTGAAAAAATTAGATTTTGAAAAACCCCTAGAACAAACCATTACAAGGCTATTTTTAAATATATAAACCTCATTTCTTGATTACATATGATCCAGCACCAATTTATAGTGCGCAATGCAATTGAATTTTTTTTTGAAAACGCTGCAGAAAATCGTTACAATTGGCGCAGTTTTAATACTTACATATACCTGAAAATTTAACAGAATATTAGTTTTAAAAGTAAATTTTAATTGTTTCAGCAAAAAATAGCAAGTAAAGAAGGGTGCTACCGAACAGTCTTGCAACTTGCAGGAGTCAAAGCCAGAAAAATACTTTAAGGTGTAAAACGTCAACCAGAGGATCGGAATGTAAGCAATTATATATAAGTATATAATATTATATATAACTCACACACTGACCGACTATTCGTCATAAGGCTTGTTAGGAAAACGAAAATCTTTATATATAGTATATGGGAGATAGGGTAATATCGACACGATTTTATTTATTTTTGCCACATACTAATTTAATGTTTCCTGAGGCTCATTAAGTTACCCCACATACAACCACAAATCATTTGGAGTAAAATCAGTCGAATATTAGATATATAGGCGTAAGTCAAGTTTTCGCCCAATTTTATCTATTTTTGACACAAAGATACAAAGTTGTTAGCAAAATACGTCGTGTAATTTTCATAGAGTTAACTTAAATATTGACCGATATAGTCTTATGACTTATTAGACATTGTTAACGCGGCTAATGCCCAAGCTATGCATCCTGGTTCGCGGAAGGTAAGACTGCCGAGAGTTTAAACCTCAGCCTTGCAAAGATTGTATTTTTGTGAGAGAAGTGTAAGCTGTTTTTCGCCAGATTTTTTACATATCAAACTTCCCACAATAATATAATTAAGGATTTTTTTTTTGTAATATTATATAAATAATTATTATTATTTTTACTTTTTTTGTTTACTCTACAAATGTATTTTTAGTTTTTGATAATTTTAGAAGCGCACAAGGACTGTGTCATTATAACACATATCTTTAATATTACAGAGTTATCGTGAAAATTTATGCAAGAAATCTTCAAAAACGTGTGGTATTTTAAACCACTGAAGAAGCCTTCTGAAGGTAGTTGTTCCAAAAAATACAAACTTTTTTGATTTTTCTTAACATAGCTGTAAATTAAGCGATTGTTATTCTTACAAACTGTAAATTGGATCATTATATTTAGCTTACTTTTATACAATAACGAATTCTTTCGTTTATTTTGTTGTATTCAAACTGATTTCTGCTGTTTGATTTTCAAGTTACTTAGTCAGGTATATGAATAGTTATTCAATTTGGGCAATCAAGATAATATAAGCACGTCACAAAAATGGTACAAAGAAAAACACAATTAAATGGACACGAAATGAACATTTTAGCATAGAATATAAATATGGAACAGTTGACAGTGAACAATGAATGCCACTCCAAACTAGCGACAAAAGCCAAACAGTGACAAAAAAGAACAAATAAATAAAAATAATAGAGATAAGGAGCGAATAAACAACGGCAAAAGTTATAATGGTTAAGTGATAAGTAGACAAAAGAATATAAATTTGGAAAGAGTTGGTTGTGGCTAAACAGAAGCACGACGACGACGGGGCCGTGACAAGCACATTAACAAATATTTAAATATATATTTGTACTTCATAAACAAAATTAGCGTATAATAAGATAAAAAGCGAAAGAAAAATATTCCTGACAACACACAAAAAGACATGTCATTGTGTTGGTGCTTACGTTTTATCGTCATTTGACAGATGTTAACGAGAAAGTAAAATCCAATAGAGAAAGAACCGGTACAAGTAGGACGAAGAGCGTGCTATAGCGAACCATTAAAAGTGGTAATTGATGTCACTGAAAGACTGTGAGGCTGTGAATATGTACATATATTCGTCTGTATAAACGGGAAAATGTGAGAGTGTCAGATAAATTCCAACATGAAGAAGAAGCAAATGATAAGTTGTATTGGAGGCAAAATGTCAAGAAAATGCGAATATGCAGGAAAATTTAAGTGATCTAAATTAGAGATAAGGATAATTGGGAAAATTAACAGGTCAATTGAAAAGTCGCAAAAGATGACGCCACTAGAATCAATTCCATATAATTTTTAGTTAGCCTTCAAAAGGCGTGGGCACGAATTTAGCAGCTGCCGGATTATTAGTTTGTGAGGTATAACATGATGAATGAAGCAACTTTTGTTATTATGAAAGTGGATAAAAAGTAATAAAATCGCCGAAAAACGACCACATTTCAAGAAAAAGAATGTGCTGTATCACCAAGACAATGCACCGCGTCACAAGTCAGTGAAAACGTTGGCAAAAGTCCAAGTATGGTGCTTCGAATTGCTTCCGCGTCCACCGTATTATCCAAATCTGGTACCCATCAATTATTTCCCTTTCTCAGATCTCAAACAAACGCTCACTCGATAAAAATTTTCGTCGAATGAAGAGGAATGGTCGAATGAAGTTGCCGAAACTGAGACCTGTTTTGAAGCAAAGGCAAATCATACTAAAAAATATTTGCAGCAATTTTCATGCCATTAGACTTACAAACTTAATATTAATTTAGTTTCATAAACCAAAATACTTGGTAAGTAGCGAGAAAGTATTATGATCCTCTCCCCCTCAAAAAATATCAATTAGAAAATTAAGATTATATAAGTTTTTTATTTATTCTAGTACCTGCCAAGTATATTCCTCGCTTGTGCATCGATATTTTTCACTTATTTAACGATTGAGCGCAACGCCATATTAGAGAGAGAGACTACAGCGAAGTGTTCATTTAACTAGAGGAAACATTACAAGAAGTTAAGCAGCTTTCAGGAAGAGGGAATGTATACAAACTGATTGTACAAACATATATTATACGTGTTCATATATTTATGCATTCTTACGCTTTTTAACTCACTTAAAGTCGGAATTTAAGTTGAGAAAGCTGCTTAGCGACTAAATTTGCGGCTACTTATATTCTGACCACTTTTCCAGCTTTTTCTCAGAACAGCTTTGCTGGTTTGATTTTCAAAGTGTTAATTTATAGCCTGAATGCTTAGCCATATTTCCAAACGAGCACCACAGTGAGGAGCATACGCGTAAAAGCGGTTTAAAGGGAATCGGCGCTCAATTAGGTAATTGCTTTACAGTTGCTCTTTTTAATACTTCTAACTACACTTCGAACTATTGTGAAAGTTAAAGAGTATCATTAAGTGATTTCACTGATGCGTTGATGTTGTAATATGTTAATGAATGCACAAATACACTGGGATAAAATTCAGCGATTAACAATTGAGCAACCTTTAGTTAATTGTCAACATTTTTATTTGCAATGACTAAGTTTATAACACGAATTTTGAAAGTTGTTAAAAAAGATAATGTTTTTCATCTACTTTATCATCAATTCAGAGCGATATATTTCAACTTCAGAATCATTGAATCACAAAAGATGTTTATTATTTAATATATATAAACCAAGTTATGATACCCTGGAAAGGAAACTTAATACAAAGCTTGTCACGATCCAAAAATAAACATAGGAAACCCTATGAAATATGGGTTGTCAAAGAAGTCTTGCGGAATTTTTATGGAATTTTTTTTTTTTATATTGAAATTGAAATGAATTTTTGATGACTCATGCCCAGCTCTTGACCGATGCTACGGCTGCTACTATGCCGGTCTCTTTCGACCATTTCTGCGATTTTATCGCAATTTTCGACGACAGGCCTTCCGGAGAGTGGCGCATCTTTGACCACCTCTACACCAGAACAAAAACGTTGAAACCATCGTTGTGCGGTGGAAATGGAAACTGTATAGGGTCCATAAACTGCACAAATTTTATTGGTATTTATTTATATTATATTTATTTATAGTACTGTAAAATGTGCCGTATTTTCTCTTTATTTTGCTCCATGTTTGCGACGCTATAACTCACGAACGACTTAAAAGAAACGACAATCAATCAACCACGTGTTAGCGCGTAAAAAAGCTGAGCTTTCCAAAAAGGTATAGCATGACCCGGTGCGACTAGAACGGCGGTAAAACTAGAACTACGTGCTTTCAGCGCCAACTAGCGAAAATACCGCAAGACTTTTTTGACAACCTATATATACATGTAAAAAGGATCAGCATTAAGAGCTGAATCGATTTTACCATTTTCGTATGTGAGTATGTCCGTCCATATATGGGTATGTTTATTTATTTATTTATTTATAATAATTCATATAACAAAAAGAGTTTTATTATATAAATTCATAAACGCAGCACTGGCTACGAGGCCTTCAGCTGTCTTGTAATTATAACTAGGTGAAAAATTCTAATTGCTAAGGGTTAGTAAAGATGTAATTTGCTTAAATATATTTTAACAAATCGTTAGTTTTTAAAAATCTATATACAATCATCAAGTTTTTTTCTGAAGGTTCACTTAGTAGTTTTATGAGATCAATGTTGCCAGAGTTGTGGGCTGTTGGGTGAAGCATCGGACAGAGTGTGAGTAAGTGTTTGATAGTAGCGGTGTCCTCGCAAAGGGGGCAAATGGATGGGCTTTTACCCGATAGTAAGTGGGCGTGTGTTATGATAGTGTGTCCAATCCTTAATCGAGTATATGTCTTCATTGCGCTAGTTGGAACTGCTGACGAGTAGATTATACGATTTCTGGCTGGGTTTATGACCGCGTAGTGATGTTTAAATGTTTTCCATTCGCTTGCGTTTTTTTGATGCCTTTTGTGCTTAATAAGGTTAAGAATGTCTTGCTTGGATGAGACGTAGTATGTTAAGGCAGGAGTCCTGGCTACATTTTTCGCAGCGAGGTCTGCAAAGTGGTTGCCTGTAATACCCGCATGGCCAGGGATCCACATTACTTGGATTTTCTGAGGGGTACCAATGACCGCGTCTCTGATAACTTCTATTATGGGATTGCGATTGGAAGGAGACGTTATTGCAGACATACACGATTTGCTGTCTGTACAGATGAGGAACTTTCCTGTAGTCTTTTTTGCGTAATTAACTGCATGAAGGATAGCAGATCCTTCAGCAGTAAATACAGAGGCCGTTGAGGGAAGAAGCCAATTGCAAATAATTTCTCCTGTGGCAGGGACAACTGCTAACGAAGTGGAATCGGTGGACTTGGAGCCATCCGTAAACAATAACTTCCAGCCATTATTTGTGTAATTAGATTCCAGTTCAGCAAAGGTTTGTTGAAAGACTTCGTTTGGTGTGTTTTGCTTGGACAAAGACATAAGCTTATTCTGTAGTATTTTATCATTGATCAGACAGGGAGGATGTCGAGTGGTGAATTTGCGTGTTGCGTTACGTGAAATATTATTTTCTGCAGCGAAACTTAAGCATCTCGAAATAGCCGATTGTATTCTTGGAATTTTTCTTTTTTTCGTGGCATGCGTGATAGTTGTATTAAGTAATGGGTTGGTGTTCTCAGCCGTTTTCGCAAGAATTTGAAGCGAAGAATCTATAATTTTATTTTGAATAGTTGGTAAACCAGATTCAGCCATTATCGTTTTTATTGGCGAGGTTGCAAAGGCCCGGAGACTTCGCCGTATTGCGCAATGGTAAGGTGCATTTAAAAGGTTGATACTGCTTTTGGAGCAATTGCCATAGATGGGGAGCCCATAATCTATTCTTGAAGTTAGCAAAGCTCTGACAACATTGACTAGTGTGTTCGGATGAATAAATGAATGCTTAGACGAGAGATATTTAACAATATTTAATCGTAACATTAACGAGTTTCTGACATATTTACAGTGAGCATTAAAATTATAATAAGAGTCAAAAATTAATCCTAGTATTTTTAGCTGTGTTTTACATTCGATGTTAGTTTGGTTGTGGGTTAGTGAAATTTTTGCTTCCTACATACATGAAGGATACGTGTTTTGTCTAAGGAAAGTGAAGCACCAGACTCCAGTGACCAAGTCTCAATTCTGGCGAGTATATTAGTAAATAAGGATTGAGCTAAATTTGCGTCAGAGACTTTTTGTGTAGATTAAGACATCGTCAGCATAGATCTGGTGCTCAACTCCTTTGTAATTTTTATCATCCTACTAATATCATCGAAAGCAATGATAAAAAGGAGGGCTGAAAGAGTGAGAGCCTTGCGGCGTACCATTAGAAAGCGGGAGTGTTGAAGAAAGAAAACCATTTACGTTGACTTTGAGTTTTCTGTTTGTGAGAAAGTTAGTAATAAAACGTATCATATTCTGGCCTATTTTCCATTTTCTTAGTTGTCGAATAATAATATGGGCTCCAATTTTGTCGAAAGCTCTGTGAAAGTCCAGAGATAGTACGGACACATGGTTTTGCTGGACAAAGCGTTAGTAATGAAGTAGTCTAGTTGGATTAAAGCATCTAACGTGCCTTGACCTTTTTTGTAGGCGACTTGATTCGGTGATATGAACTTGTTTCGCTGAGCATACCACATCAAGCGGTTAGCTACGATTTTTCCAAAATTTTGCCCATACATGGAAAAGGGAAATCGGCCTATAGTTGCGCAAGTTCATCGGAGGATTTGTGTGGTTTAAGTATTGGTATGACACAGGACGTTTTCCAAAATTGGGGGTAGACACCAGTATTGAAAATTTTGTTATAAAAGCTTTACCAATCGGAGCTTGAGGCTTTTTGGCATATGTCTGATAATTGGATAAGAAATTTTATCTTGCCCCGGGGACTTACCCTTAACGGTAGATGCAACGAACTCGAATTCAGACAGCGAAATGCTGGTTTCTATTTGTTTAGCAGAAAAAGAAAGAGGGGAGACAGAGTAGGAAGTGTCGGACAGTGTGGTGGTTTTAGAGGTTTGAAACTGTGTGCTGAATGAAATATCTGAGCTTGTTTCAGAATAGTGGTTTGCAAATAACTCGGAAATATCGGAAGGATTGGTTACCAAACCTGTTGGCCCCTTTACGCATTGAATGGTTAGATTTCTAGGCACTCCAGAAAGTTTTTTAAAGCGTTCCATATTAACTTAGGACTAGACGAAGGATTTATTTTGCTTGTGAAATCCTGAAAACATTTACGCTTGGTCTGTTTCGGCGGAACGACGGAAAAGGGCATTGGCTTTCCTGAAAGATATTAAGTTGACTAGTGAACGAGCGCGTTTGTATTCATACCAAGCTGTCTGTTTTTGCCCGCAATTCAGCGATTTCTTTATTCCGCAAGGAACACTCTTTGAACTTGCTGTTGGCTTTGTATGAGGAATGCTAACATTCGCTGCTGAACGGATAATTTTTGTTAACCTCGCACTTTCTTGGTTAGGGTTGTCAGATATAGGGGTTTTATTGCCATTTATCTCGCAATGTGTCTGAAACTTCTCCCAATCAGCGTAATCAGTTTTGAATACCTTATTTATTTTGAGGTTTTTAGTTGTTGAACACTAGGTGCAATTTTAAGTAGAATGGGGAAGTGATCGCTTCCATGCAGGTGATCGAGTATACTCCATTGCACTCTGTGGCAAGTGTGTCGGTGCACATTGTAAGATCTACATGGGAAAAAAGTGGAGTGAGTGGAAAAGTGTGTCGCGGATCCGTTATTCAAACATATTAAGTTAGAGGAAAGTAAAGCGTCTTCAATGCATTTTCCCCTCTTGTTGGCTATTGGAGAGCCCCATAGTGGACTCATGCATTAAAATCACCAACGAAAATTAAAGGAGTAGAAGCTTGGTTGATTAATTGCAGGATGTCTGTACTGGTAAAATGTTCATCTGGTGCAATATAGGTGCAGATAATGGTGATTTTTTTAACTAAGATAATTTCGATCGACATAGCCAGCAAGTTGGATTGAATGGCATTAATTTTGTGTGGAATATCTCTTCTTATGAGAATCGCAATACCTCTTTTACCTGTGCTAATATGTGGAAGATTGTGAAACATGCCAATGTACTGCTTAGGAGTAAAAGCAGACAAGTTGAAAAGAGATGTGAGTTTCATTTAAGAGTATAATAGCTGGGAATGATCTTGTATTAATAATTGAAGCTCATTGTAATTATTAGTGTAGCCGTTTAAATTCCATTGCAATAATGGAATTATAAGATCTATGTAGGAAAAAAAAAAGAAAAAGAAACAGAAGAGAGCTAGAATATCAACTCGTATGAGCAGTCAGTTGAAGCTGAGTGTCACCAATTGAGTACTAGTTCAAAAGAGAGTAAAAGGCTAAGCGTATTTATTCAGGAGTCAATTTCTATTTGTTCAGTATGTTGAGTAGAGTATTTATTATCGTTGGAATTGCTTGTTGTTGGAAAAGAGATTTTCGTGATTAGGTGGATTAGACTGCACGGTAGTGTTGGTAGTAGTGTTGTTGAAGTCAGTATATTTATTAAGCGAGTTTAAGGAGTTGTTTAAGTTGAAATGAGAGAGGCTGTTGTTGGACTGAAAAGTTTGGGATTTAAGAAAAGAGGCATTTGGGTACAGTTGTCGCTGATATTTTTAGCTGAATGTGAGACGTTGTTGTAGTCTGAACTGATCGATGCAGGCTTGTTGATGGAAATATGTTTGTTGTTGGCGTTTGATGAGTGATTTTTTCTAGTTAAAGAGTTTGTTGATGAGTTGGGAGCAGAGGTGACCTCTGCGTTTTGTTTTGATGTACTAGGCAAGTCGTTGTCGGCAATTCTATGATTATTTTTAGATTTTGTGAAATTGTTGATGGCTGA
This sequence comes from Bactrocera tryoni, assembly GCF_016617805.1. Classification (NCBI taxonomy): domain Eukaryota; kingdom Metazoa; phylum Arthropoda; class Insecta; order Diptera; family Tephritidae; genus Bactrocera; species Bactrocera tryoni. The sequence goes on from NW_024396351.1 coordinate 26,278, forward strand.
AATTTTTGTTGGTGTGTTGGATACAGAGGATACCTCTTTTGTAGGTTGAAGCACATGTGAAAAGCTAGCAGTGAGGAAGGGAGCAGAAGTATTTTCTCTATACTTTTAAGGGCTTCGTGCATACTGCACTTTTCTAGTGTCTTTATTTTTAAAATTTCTTTGGTTTGCATATACTTTGGACACTTATAGTCCGAAGAGCGATGCTCGCCAGAACAATTCGCACACATGACTCGGATGCAGTCATTATCGTGTGGAGAAGGGAAATTGCAAGTTTCACATGTTGGGGAACCCTTACAATGTTTTTGCGTATGACCCAATTTTTGGCATGACCTGCAGCGCATTGGATTGGGCACGTATGGTCGCACAGAGGTCATCCTCCATGCGATGTTTATTTTATTTGGAAGGGAATAAGTGTTGAATGATATTAGCATAACACCAGTAGGCTTTATAACACCTTCAACTTTGCGAGTGAACTTATAAACCGCGGAGACTTCGTAAGAACTGAGTCCTTCTATTATTTCGCTTTCAGGCACATCGTTTAAAAACGGTGCATAAATGGTGCCTTTGTTACAATTAAGATGTTGATGATAGCTAGCGCTAACAGCGCCAATGTTGAAAGGACGTTTCGTTTTTATAAACTTTTCTGCTACTTGCTTATTTTTCACTAGCAGTAATAGGCTGCCGTCGCGTAATTCACTAATTTTGTTTATATCTTTGCTCACGGTAAGTAAGGCATTGTAAACACGAAAACAAGAAACCTTCGAAAGCGGTGTAGAATTCTCGTCGGATTTAATCACAATATACTTTAGATCTTCACTTTTTATTGTGGTAAGTCAGGAAAAGCATCTTGCAGTTTTGATACGATTTTTACGTTTTGGTTGGGGACCTTGGGCCAGCGCAGCAAACCTGTTGTCCCCGAACTGGAAGCCCGCCGGGGGCATAGTGGAAAAGTTATAACACACTGATATAAGTGCTGGATTACGTTTCTCACTTTAAATATGTATTAATCGCGTTACTTAAATAAGCAGACCGTAGTGCAAAAAAAGAGAACACCAAAAGAGAGCTAAATGAATAGCTATAAACTCAGAGAAAGACGCTAACTCAACTGCTCAGTACGAGGTTTAGTCGGTGACTGATATGGGTATGTACTCGAAATAGTCCCTCATTTTTTAAGTTGTTTATCTGAAATTTCCGCAAGAATTTCCTCATTTCTTGGAAAGGCCGATTTTGAACAAGTATAGCACATAACTACCAAAGAACTGACCTATCAAACTCAAGGCCTTGTATGAAAGAACTATATTATTTGCCTAGGTGTCTTCATGAAATTTGATATGAATTTTTGTAAAAAGTGATGTTTTTCAAATCAGATCACTATAAGATATAACTGCCATTCAAACTGATCGATCAAAATAAATGTTACTTTTTTTGTTTATATTGAAACGTACCAAAGTAATGAAATTAAAAAATATCGAACAAAGAATTCATCTCACATTTTGTATTTCTAACCAAATTTCATTTGCCGAATAGCTGCGTATGTTGGAAAAGGCTTACGGGGATTAAGTTTTATCAAAAATACAAGCCTACGAGTGGCAAAAAGCCCTCAAAAACGGCCAAGAGGTCGTTGAAAACATGCCTCGTTCTGGACGACCTTCAACCTCTTCAACTGATTAAAATAATAAAAAGTGAAGCAAGACTAAGAGACGGCAAGAGAGCACTACATTTCTCGCGATTCCATTCAAATGATTTTGGTGCTCCTTGCACTTCAACTTTTCACTCGTGGTATGACCAAGATATTTCGCCGTGGTGGAGTATAAGTTTCATTCCTAAAATGTAAGGGGATATATGTATGTAGCACTATTGTTAGTGTAGTTTATATGGATATACTTCAACTCGTTTAAAATAATTAATATACCATTTCTCTGTCCGTTCTACAATTTCATTGATTGAAGATTGCATTTTGTTCGACGACTCAGTTTCATTTTTGCCGGTCGTATTGCAACGTAAGCATGTCGCTAGTAAAAAATATGTACAAGAGTGATCCCGGGACACTTACTTGGTGTGTTATTATATATATTGTTATTTGGTGAACTTGAGCTCTTGTGTAAATTGAGATCCAAATCCAAATTGATGAATTGGTATAAGACCCTTTCCTTCAACTATATTCTGAAGTCTTCTTATAACTACTGCTTCAAATAGCTTGGACAATATATGCAACAGTGAGATTGGACGAAATGACGAGGCCTCATATGCGCTTTCCCAGGTTTTTGTACCATAATTATTTTAGATACCTTCCATGACAATATACCTGAGGTTTAAGTAAACGCTATAAGCTTTGCTAATGTTTTGTGATTTAGATTTTTTAGTACATCAACAGTAACCAAGTCGAAGCCGAGTGCCCTTTTTGTCTCAAATCTACTATTAGTTTTTCTGAAAAAACTTTCATTTTCTTGGTTGCTTTTGGCCCAGTATCCGTTTGGCTTTCTGAGTGGTGTATTCGACAATATTGGTTTACAAATATTCTTACAGCTTCCCAAAGGTAATAATCTGTATTTTTATGTGGCGTTAATTTCTCAATATAATAAGAAAAGTTTTGATTCGTAAATATCTACATTTTGGTGCTGAGAAGCTAAGTTAAATTCTTTAGTTCTGTTTTATATTAAGGAAATAGCGTGATTTAACATTTCTTACGCAGTATTCTCTTTTTCTTTAAGAGATCTAAAGTGTCTGATGGATATTTAGTATAAAAGTTTTTTTTGTTTCGGAACAGAAGTACTTTTCTATTTCGAGTTGTTATATTTACTTTGAAATCAATATTTTTGTCGAGCATAAGAAATTCATCGGCTATAATCGTTTAAGCGGTGTCTACGCCAATTAAGAAGAAGAAGAATAAGAAATTCATCTTGAATGTATTAGGATTTTGGAGCAATCGAAGTTAACACTTTTTTCTCTCCCTATTGCGGTGGTTTAACTCTCTTTTTTTCACGCTTGCGCTGAAGTGGACTCGATAAGTGTTTGAGCTTTACGCTGGTCCTTAAAGACCTATTATAGACCTTGTTTATAATTTTAAAATTCTTAATTTGTTCCTCAAACTCTATGTCATCACCCAAAAGTAATCCCTCTTGGCCCCAAAATATATACTTGTGCCAACATTTTTGCCAATCTTCAATTGACTCAAAAAGGTTTCTCCGGAGTGGTTGTTTTAGTTTGCTGAATATCCAGTAGACACACGGAGCTAAGACAGGAGAATACGGTGGTAGCGGCACAAAGAACCATAGCAGTACGTCACTGTACAATAATCAAGAGCTGTCGGCTATAATTCCGGCCTCTGCTTACGAATAGCTTCGCGTGTTAAAACGTGTTAACATAACCCTAATTTTAGATCTGCTTTGACGTAGTTTTTTTTAGCTTCGACTCACCTTTGCCATATTCGAGGGATTTATCGTCTGTTTCCGGGTCATAAGCATGGATTTAAAACTCATTGCTAGTAATAATATGTTTGATGACATCCTAGTTGTCGGAAAGTGTTGATTCAAAGACGTGAACACGATGCTGTTTTTCGAAAAAATATAGTGATTTTGGAAACAATTATACTTTCACTTTTCTGAGACGCGAATGATCTTTTAAAAAGTTTGTCATTGACCTTTCGGATATTTCAACGTTGTTAGTAGGATTTCTGACTGTTAGTCGTTCTCAGGTAAAAATTCCATTATTTTGTGTATATGTTGATCATCAGTTGATGTTGATGGCGGTCCAAGGCGTGATTAGTGTCAACGTGTTCTCGAATTCCTTTGAATAATTTGTGCCAATCAAAAACATTCGCTTGGGACAAAAAACTATCACCGAAGGCCTTTTCCAATGTTCTAAAAGTTCGGTACCAGCTAATTTGATTCCGCACACAAAGTTTAATAGAACTCGTCTCTTGAATAATTTCACTCATCATAAAAATCGCCGAGTGCACTTTATGGACTTCAAAAAAACAAGCGTATACTAAACACGAGTGATTAGCACAGATGTCACTGACAGTCACACTAACGAAATTTAAATTAAAATTTCTTATGTGTGTACATTTGTATGTATATTGCATAAGCCTACTGAAACTATTCAAAGTTGAAACTAAGTTTATATATCTTTTAAATTTTCCTTTAATTTCTTTATTTCCAAAGCGATTGATCTCTCCTATTCCAAGCATCATTAATTTTACATGACAGGTAGTTACCAAATCTATGTCATGCAATTTGATGCAAAATTCAGAAAAATATAAAGCAAACAAAATGAATAAAATGTATTTATAAATCAATACGTAAGCATACAAATGTCTGCGCGTATCTTAGTAAGACGATTGACTTATTCAAACAAACCAGTGGGTGGGTGTGACAGGGTGTTGGCATTTCACACCTTCACTTTTTGACTTAAACGGTGTTTACGACCCACACAACGAGCAATAAATGTTAAAGTATTCATTGTCGGTAGTTTATATAAACAATGGGGAAAACTGGAAACGCGTATAAAAGCATATCGGCTAGGCAGCTTGTTGCCTGACGAAACATCATTAGTGCTGAGAAGTTATTGGCGTGACATTTTTGTTGCTAAGTGATGGTTGTAATAGTGGGCGCTTTAAGCATCGTTTAAGAGTTTTTGTAGTAGTTTGCGTGACGTTTATTATAATTATATTTTTCGCATGGTATTTTTCCATTTTCTTAAAAGAATGCGTATGAAGTAATAAGAAATAATCATATAAATAATCAGATTATTGACAATATATTTGTATCAAAGCTTGGCTCATGCTTTTTTAAGGTCATAATTTTATAAATTTAAACTTATTCGCTCAATATACATGACTTTCATACATATTAAAACCCAATAGAGCGATGGAACTAGAAAATATTTAATATATCCATTTGAACTAAGAAGGGCATATAAATACAGAAAATAAAGGAAAGGAAATCAAGACCACACTCCTCTTTACAATTTCAGACACTTAATGTGAAGAAAGAAAATAACTCAATAATAATTTTTGCTACAAAGACAAAACTGACACATTACAATAAATGCTGCTGATTTGCTGTCGATTGTTATGTAAATAAACCAGCAAGCGAATATAACTAATTCATTTCAGGGCATTTCAACAAGAAATAAATATCACGCGATATGGTAACCGATTGGCGTTTGGAATGCGATGTGTCATTTCCTTTCCAAACTTTTTTCGCTTTATCCGCTACTTTGTTAGTTGCATTCGTTATTGTGCAGGTGTTAGTTCTCGAATACCCATTTCTACAACAATTTATTCATAAAATTTGAAGGGATGAGATGATACTGTGCTAAATTCAATAACCCAAATATTTATGGAACCTTTGCTTTGACTTAATGAAAATTACTTAGCTTGTGTGACTTTTAGTTTGCCTGGGTGCGGCGTTTATGATAAATGATTGCAGAATAAGTTAAGTAATTTGTCAGATTATCACCTTAAAGATTACAAAATTTATTAGGTTGGGATTTTTAAAATTAGCTTTGCATATGCAAATATGAATTTAACTCATGAGATACTGACATCTATAAAGAGCTATGGAATGGTACAGTCCTATTATGAACTAATAAATTAGATAAGGAAAGTAATGGCTTAATGGTATACTACTTTGAATTACCTTAAGGAATTGAGTATTCAGTACATCCTTTATATTTTGGAACAGTTGTAACAAAACTTCACCAAAGCGTTTCAATAATGAATGTTAAAAAGGAAAAAATACCTATACTCGAGAAATGAATAAGTATCAAAATTCGGTCAGGTATTGTGGAAATTGACGACAAACTGTTTATAAGCCCTAAAAAACGAGATCCATAGTCTCTTAGATAAAATTGTTCAGAATGATAGGGGAATGTTGGGCAGGCAGGGGAATCCGGGGCCAGCGCGATATTTTTTTCCCTAGTATAGGTTGACAGCTGCAACCAACTGTCATCGGTTCGTCTCATACTAAGCTCAGTTTCTATATAGCACTCGAGCTGTGAACACGTGTTATAACCTCTCTGCGACAACAAAAAGAAATTCGACACTCCGAATGTTTTTTTTCAACTCTGTGTACAGTTGATTTTTTTCACATTTCCCAATAAATTCATCCGGGTAAATATGTTTATACATAATATTAGTTGAGCCTTTAGCCTTCGACACACAAAAGAAATTTTGCACGAATTTACATTGTGTTCATTATCCACCGCCATTTTGCAAATATGAGCGGTTGGGGAATCTCGGGACACTTATTACGGGGAATGTCGGGCCACATAGTTTATTACATTTGACATGCTAACTTCATATATTTGACGTGTATAAGTGATTTTTCGTGCAGAATTTCAACAACACAATAGTTTTTCAACATTTCCTGATAGTTTCGTGCTCCGAAAAATTTTTTTTAGTCATTATGCCGCGGTACTATCCCAAACAAGAGAAAATTGTTGATTTCGACAACATTTTGGAGGCGATCAAGTCGGTGAAAATACATCACAACAGCGTTCGACAATCTGCGACGGCACACAAAATTCCGAGGACCAACCTGATGCGTTATATTGCAGCATTTGATGGTGCGAGCATCGACGTTACTACTGGCAATGCCGATGTAATGAAGAATTTGCTGGCTGAAAGCACGACGATGGGCACAAAAACAGTGAGTTCTGCTGCTTTCTTTCTTTTTCTTTCATCGAATAATAAATAATTTTTGCTGCTCCTTGTCGATCAGTGCCTCGATGTTATGTTAACGCCGAAAACCATCAAATCCGGCTTCCGAACAACTGGCATCTACCCGTTCAACCCGCAAATTTTCACTGAAGTTGACTTTGTCGCTTCGGAACTGAGCGGCGAAAATTTGTTCGGTGACGAAGAGAAAGACGCCGACAATCAACGTCGAGTTCTTGCCTCTGGTGATGTCATTGTGACTGCTGCGAATGAGGAGGTGTCAACGTCGGAGGCATCGACAAGCGCCCCTGCTTCAACAAGTGGTGCTGTATCATCGTCGTTGTCTCTTGTTTCGGCTCCACAGCTCCGTGATGCATTGAAATCGGTTGGACCGTTGAAATTGGGCACACCTGCGCCGAAATCAAAACGTGGCCGAAAGACAATGGAGTCAACGATTTTGACATCGCCTGAGGATGTCGCAGATCTGCGTGATAAGGCCGAAAAAAAGCGGCAAAAATTGACGAAGGCAGCCAATGAACCAGCAGCCAAGAAGCAAAAAGGCCGTGGCAAATCGAAGACGCCACGGAAGAGAAGCCCGTCTCCGACCGAAACCGACATCGAAGAGGACTTCGATTTTTGCACGATTTGCAAGAAAAAGATGCCGAAGCACGAGAATCGTCAAAACACGGCCCATTGCATCGTTTGTGATCGAGGGGTTCACTTGAAATGTGCCGGACCGAACCCGAACACTTACACCTGCATCCACTGCGAGTCGGAATAATTTTTTTCGCCAATTCCTATTTTTCTTATTATTTATGAATCTCTCTTTCATTTCCATTGATAAATAAACGTTTTTCAACGGTAACAATCATGTTTTAATCGATTTACAGACTGGCCCGACATTCCCCTTTTTTCAAAATCGCAAAATCAGGTTTTTTGCTCCAATGGCTATAACTTTTAAATTTATGTAGAATTTTATCAAACCAATGTTATCAAAAGGAAGGTTACGACTCGCACTACAAATCCATGTTTTGGAATTTTCACAAAAAATAACTTTTATGTGACTTTTTAACCGAAATCAAAACATTCCCCAACATTCCCCACCTTCCCCTACATAGAATAATTCATTTCCCCGTTTGTAGGTTCACTGTCCATCAACCCGTTCTAATGTACGTGCCTCTAGAGTACGTTCAAATTTTCTGCTACATACATTGTTTACTTCGTTTATAGCAGGCGCTACTTAAAAAAGTGTAGTAAAATTTGAGAGGCCCCCGTTTTACAAATTATATGAAAATCGCTAAAAGACCTAAAGGCAATCCCAAAAATCAGGTTTAAGAAGTGCTTCTGGCAATAAATGCATGTTATCGAATGAGGACCATTTTAACCCGCTAACATTAATGTAGACTTAACTACTTAAGAAAAACTCTCGACGCAGAGATTCGTGAATATATTTCATATACGCTTTCGATGGTAGAAAATGACCACTTTATGTATGTGCCCAATATATTGAGATTACAAAGAAGGAAAAACAACTCTGACTCCGGTTGCATCGAAGAAAGAACTATATTTTGATTGGTCATTTTATATGGCAACTAAGGACTGTACCGAAAAGAACCTGCACCCAATGTTTTATTTATTTTATTTTAAAAACAAATAAAGCAGTTTCTATATCCAATTCTAATTAAAACTAGTAAAAAAATATTTTCTTAATCTATGTCTAATTTTTCGTTTATCTCCCATCATTAATTTCTGCACACCATTTATAACGGCACGACTTGCCTTAAGCCAGTTTTTTTTTAAATTCGTCTTTATTTTCGGCAACTCGGTGATACGTTTACAAGTTCCGTTTGACAATCGCCCATTATGTCTCTTTCGGGCGAAATTCTGGAGTTTTTTGAGGTTTTTCTGTTTTTTTAACAAAATTGACTTTGTTGTCCTCGAACAAAGCCAAAGTAAAACAAGAAAAAACGTTAACTTCGGTTGCACCGAAGCTAAATACCCTTCACAGGTGCATTTCAGTTAATAACTACTTAGTATGGAAGCTATATGCTATAGTTAACCGATCTGATCAATTTCTTCGGGGATTACATTGTTGCTTTAGAAAATAATATATACTAAATTTCGTTAATATATTTTGTCAAATGTGAAAGTTGTCCATACAAGAACTTGTTTCCGATCGTTCAGCTTGCATGGCAGCTATATGTTATAGTGGTCCGATATCGGCCGTTCCGACAAATGAGCAGCTTCTTGAAGAAAAAATGACGTTTGCAAAATTTCAAAACGATATCTTAAAAACTGAGGGACTAGTTCGTATATAAACAGACAGACAGACGGACAGACGGACAGAAGGACGGACATGGCTAAATCGACTCAGCTCAACATATTGATCATTTATATGGTCTTTATAGGGTCTCCGGCGATCCCTTCTGGGTGCTACAAACTTCGTGACAAACTTAATATACCCTGTTCAGGGTATAATGAGCGGAGTGTACTATGGCTTTCGGGCGAAAATAATGTTAGAACAATGGGTTTTCTTATAAAATGGTATAAGGGCAACACCTTTGCCTCATGATTTGGATCACTAGGGCCATTTTTCGCCCACTTTTTGATAAAACCTTTAGAAAATAGGTTTTCTTGAACTTTATTACAATATTTTTCACACCATGTTCACAGGCTTTAAATCATTTTGCTATATTTTCTATGAATTACTTCTTTTAATGCAGTAATTATTCACAATTTGCCTACGCAAGTGCTCTTTTATTCGAGCCATCGTGAAATGATATTATACATGACGGAGAAAGAAAAACCAAAAGAAACAGAACTGACGGTACTTACTGCAGTGTGATCAAATGGCTACTTCATGATAAATATTGAACTGAAAGTGTGTAGTTCCTTTTCGATACAGTTCTTTGAACCTATAGCAGTGTAT
>NW_024396352.1:0-6928 GCF_016617805.1 Bactrocera tryoni
TAATCATTAACTTTACATATTTAAGATGATTAACTTTCTTCATCTTACTGAAGTTGACATAAAGCTATAACGGCAGTGCATTTGGAAGAATTCCATAACCTTATATTTAGATATAAATTCGATTTTCTTGTACATACGCATTTAGCAGTCGATATTGAGTAGCTTCTGAACATAAACTTTACATATTTAAGTTAATTAACTTTCTTCATCTTACTGAAGTTGACATAAAGCCATAACGGCAGTGCATTTGGAAGAATTCCATAACCTTATATTTAGATATAAATTCGATTTTCTTGTATATACGCATTTAGCAATCGATATTGAGATGATTCAAATCATTAGCTTCACATATTTAAGTTAATTAACTTTCTTCATCTTACTGAAGTTGACATAAAGCCATAACGGCGGTGCATTTGGAAGAATCCCAAAATCTTATAATTAGATGTAAAGTCGATTTTCTTGTATATACGCCTTTAGCAGTCGATAATGAGTAGCTTCTATTCAATAACTTTACATATTTAAGTTAATTAACTTTTTTCATCTTACTGAAGTTGACATAAAGCCATAACGGCGGTGCATTTGGAAGAATTCCAAAATCTTATATTTAGATATAAAGTCGATTTTCTTGTATATACGCATTTAGCAATCGATATTGAGTAGCTTCAAATCATTAACTTCACATATTTAAGTTAATTAACTTTCTTCATCTTACTGAAGTTGACATAAAGCCATAACGGCAGTGCATTTGGAAGAATTCCATAATCTTATATTTAGATATAAATTCGATTTTCTTGTATACACACATCTAGCAATCGATATTGTGTAGCTTCTGAACATTAACTTTACATATTTAAGATTATTAACTTTCTTCATCTTACTGAAGTTGACATAAAGCCATAACGGCATTTGGAAGAATTCCAAAATCTTATATTTAAATATAAAATCGATTTTCTTGTATATACGCATTTAGCAATCGATATTGAGTAGCTTCAAATCATTAACTTCACATATTTAAGTAAATTAACTTTCTTCATCTTACTGAAGTTGACATAAAGCCATAAGGGCAGTGCATTTGGAAGAATTCCAAAATCTTATATTTAGGTATAAAGTCGATTTTCTTGTATATACGCATTTAGCAATCGATATTGAGTAGCTTCAAATCATTAACTTTACATATTTAAGTTAATTAACTTTCTTCATCTTACTGAAGTTGACATAAAGCCATAACGGCAGTGCATTTGGAAGAATTCCAAAATCTTATATTTAGGTATAAAGTCGATTTTCTTGTATATACGCATTTAGCAGTCGATATTGAGTAGCTTCTATTCATTAATTTTACATATTTAAGTAAATTAACTTTCTTCATCTTACTGAGTTTGTACCAAAGCCATAAGAGCAGTGCATTTGGAAGAATTCCAAAATCTTATATTTAGGTATAAAGTCGATTTTCTTGTATATACGCTTTTAGCAGTCGATATTGAGTAGCCTCTATTCATTGATTTTACATATTTAAATAAATTAACCTTTTACATCTTACTGAAGTTGACATAAAGCCATAACGGCAGTGCATTTGGAAGAATTCCAAAATCTTATATTTAGATATAAAGTCGATTTTCTTGTATATACGCATTTAGCAGTCGATATTGAGTAGCTTCAAATCATTAACTTCACATATTTAAGTTAATTAACTTTCTTCATCTTACTGAAGTTGACATAAAGCCATAACGGCAGTGCATTTGGAAGAATTCCAAAATCTTATATTTAGATATAAAGTCGATTTTCTTGTATATACGCATTTAGCAATCGATATTGAGTTGCTTCAAATCATTAACTTCAAATATTTAAATTAACTAACTTTCTACATCTTACTGAAGTTGACATAAAGCCATAACGGCAGTGCATTTGGAAGAATTCCATAACCTTATATTTAGATATAAATTCGATTTTCTTGTATATACGCATTTAGCAGTCGATATTGAGTAGCTTCTATTCATTAACTTTACATATTTAAGTTAATTAACTTTCTTCATCTTACTGAAGTTGGCATAAAGCCATAACGGCATTTGGAAGAATTCCAAAATCTTATATTTAGATATAAAGTCGATTTTCTTGTATATACGCATTTAGCAATCGATATTGAGATGATTCAAATCATTAGCTTCACATATTTAATTTAATTAACTTTCTTCATCTTACCGAAGTTGACATAAAGCTATAACGGCAGTGCATTTGGAAGAATCCCAAAATCTTATAATTAGATATAAAGTCGATTTTCTTGTATATACGCATTTAGCAGTCGATACTGAGTAGCTTCTTAACATAAGCTTTACATATTTAACTTAATTAACTTTCTTCATCTTACTGAAGTTGACATAAAGCCATAACGGCATTTGGAAGAATTCCAAAATCTTATATTTAGATACAAAGTCGATTTTCTTGTATATACGCATTTAGCAATCGATATTGAGTTGCTTCAAATCATTAACTTCAAATATTTAAATTAACTAACTTTCTACATCTTACTGAAGTTGACATAAAGCCATAACGGCAGTGCATTTGGAAGAATTCCAAAATCTTATATTTAGATATAAAGTCGATTTTCTTGTATATACGCATTTAGCAATCGATATTGAGTTGATTCAAATCATTAACTTCAAACATTTAAATTTACTAACTTTCTTCATCTTACCGAAGTTGACATAAAGCTATAACGGCAGTGCATTTGGAAGAATCCCAAAATCTTATAATTAGATATAAAGTCGATTTTCTTGTATATACGCATTTAGCAGTCGATACTGAGTAGCTTCTTAACATAAGCTTTACATATTTAAGTTAATTAACTTTCTTCATCTTACTGAAGTTGACATAAAGCCATAACGGCAGTGCATTTGGAAGAATTCCAAAATCTTATATTTAGATATAAAGTCGATTTTCTTGTATATACGCATTTAGCAGTCGATATTGAGGTGCTTCAAATCATCAACTTCACATATTTAAGTTAGTTAACTTTCTTCATCTTACTGAAGTCGACATAAAGCTATAACGGAAGTGCATTTGGAAGAATTCGACAATCTTATATTTAGGTATAAAGTCGATTTTCTTGTATATACGCATTTAGCAATCGATATTGAGTAGCTTCTAATCATTATCTTTACATATTTAAGATGATTAACTTTCTTCATCTTACTGAAGTTGGCATAAAGCCATAACGGCAGTGCATTTGGAAGAATTCCAAAATCTTATATTTAGATATAAAGTCGATTTTCTTGTATATACGCATTTAGCAATCGATATTGAGTTGCTTCAAATCATTAACTTCAAATATTTAAGTTAATTAACTTTCTTCATCTTACTGAAGTTGACATAAAGCCATAACGGCAGTGCATTTGGAAGAATTCCATAACCTTATATTTAGATATAAATTCGATTTTCTTGTATATACGCATTTAGCAGTCGATATTGAGTAGCTTCTGAACATAAACTTTACTTATTTAAGTTAATTAACTTTCTTCATCTTACTGAAGTTGACATAAAGCCATAACGGCGGTGCATTTGGAAGAATCCCAAAATCTTATATTTAGATATAAAGTCGATTTTCTTGTATACACACATCTAGCAATCGATATTGAGTAGCTTCTAATCATTAACTTTACATATTTAAGATGATTAACTTTCTTCATCTTACTGAAGTTGGCATAAAGCCATAACGGCAGTGCATTTGGAAGAATTCCAAAATCTTATATTTAGATATAAAGTCGATTTTCTTGTATATACGCATTTAGCAATCGATATTGAGTTGCTTCAAATCATTAACTTCAAATATTTAAATTAACTAACTTTCTACATCTTACTGAAGTTGACATAAAGCCATAACGGCAGTGCATTTGGAAGAATTCCATAACCTTATATTTAGATATAAATTCGATTTTCTTGTATATACACATCTAGCAATCGATATTGTGTAGCTTCTGAACATAAACTTTACATATTTAAGATGATTAACTTTCTTCATCTTACCGAAGTTGACATAAAGCTATAACGGCAGTGCATTTGGAAGAATTCCAAAATCTTATATTTAGATATAAAGTCGATTTTCTTGTATATACACATTTAGCAGTAGATACTGTGTAGCTTCTGAACATAAACTTTACATATTTAAGATGATTAACTTTCTTCATCTTACTGAAGTTGGCATAAAGCCATAACGGCAGTGCATTTGCAAAAATTCCAAAATCTTATATTTAGATATAAAGTCGATTTTCTTGTATATACGCATTTAGCAATCGATATTGAGTTGCTTCAAATCATTAACTTTACATATTTAAGTTAATTAACTTTCTTCATCTTACTGAAGTTGACATAAAGCCATAACGGCAGTGCATTTGGAAGAATTCCAAAATCTTATATTTAGGTATAAAGTCGATTTTCTTGTATATACGCATTTAGCAATCGATATTGTGTAGTTTTTGAACATTAACTTTACATATTTAAGATTATTAACTTTCTTCATCTTACTGAAAGTGACATAAAGCCATAACGGCAGTGCATTTGGAAGAATTCCAAAATCTTATATTTAGGTATAAAGTCGATTTTCTTGTATATACGCATTTAGCAATCGATATTGAGTTGCTTCAAATCATTAACTTTACATATTTAAGTTAATTAACTTTCTTCATCTTACTGAAGTTGACATAAAGCCATAAGGGCAGTGCATTTGGAAGAATTCCAAAATCTTATATTTAGGTATAAAGTCGATTTTCTTGTATATACACATCTAGCAATCGATATTGTGTAGCTTCTGAACATTAACTTTACATATTTAAGATTATTAACTTTCTTCATCTTACTGAAGTTGGCATAAAGCCATAACGGCAGTGCATTTGCGAAAATTCCAAAATCTTATATTTAGATACAAAGTCGATTTTCTTGTATATACGCTTTTAGCAATCGATATTGAGTTGCTTCAAATCATTAACTTCAAATATTTAAATTAACTAACTTTCTACATCTTACTGAAGTTGACATAAAGCCATAACGGCAGTGCATTTGGAAGAATTCCATAACCTTATATTTAGATATAAAGTCGATTTTCTTGTATACACACATCTAGCAATCGATATTGTGTAGCTTCTGAACATTAACTTTACACATTTAAGAGTATTAACTTTCTTCATCTTACTGAAGTTGGCATAAAGCCATAACGGCAGTGCATTTGCGAAAATTCCAAAATCTTATATTTAGATACAAAGTAGATTTTCTTGTATATACGCTTTTAGCAATCGATGTTGAGTTGCTTCAAATCATTGACTTCAAATATTTAAATTAACTAACTTTCTACATCTTACTGAAGTTGACATAAAGCCATAACGGCAGTGCATTTGGAAGAATTCCATAACCTTATATTTAGATATAAATTCGATTTTCTTGTATATACGCATTTAGCAGTCGATATTGAGTAGCTTCTGAACATAAACTTTACATATTTAAGTTAATTAACTTTCTTCATCTTACTGAAGTTGACATAAAGCCATAACGGCGGTGCATTTGGAAGAATCCCAAAATCTTATAATTAGATATAAAGTCGATTTTCTTGTACATATATACGCATTCGAAAAGGAGCTGCCTCTATGCCGCAATGTCTGAATTTGGTATCCCCGCAAAACTAATACGGCTGTGTAAACTGACGCTGAGCAACACGAAAAGCTCCGTCAGAATCGGGAAGGACCTCTCCGAGCCGCTCGATACCAAACGAAGTTTCAGACAAGGCGATTCCCTATCTGTGACTTTTTCAACCTGCTTCTGGAGAAAATAGTTCGAGGTGCAGAACTTAATAGAGAAAGTACCACCTTTTATAAGTGTGTACAGCTGCTGGCGTATGCTGATGATATTGATATCATCGGCCTTAACACCCGCGCCGTTAGTTCTGCTTTCTCCAGACTAGACAAGGAAGCAAAACAAATGGGTCTGGCAGTGAACGAGGGCAAGACGAAAATCTCCTGTCATCAAACAAACAGTCGTCGCTCGCGACTTGGCACTAACGTCACTGTTGACAGTCATAACTTTGAAGTTGTAGATAATTTCGTCTATTTAGGAACCAGTATTAACACCACCAACAATGTCAGCCTGGAAATCCAACGCAGGATAACTCTTGCCAACAGGTGCTACTTCGGACTGAGTAGGCAATTGAAAAGTAAAGTCCTCTCTCGACGAACAAAAGCCAAACTCTATAAGTCGCTCATAATTCCCGTCTTGCTATATGGTGCAGAGGCTTGGACGATGTCAACAACTGATGAGTCGACGTTGCGAGTTTTCGAGAGAAAAGTTCTGCGAAAGATTTATGGTCCTTGCGGTTGGCCACGGCGAATATCGCATCCGATGGAACGATGAGCTGTACGAGATATACGACGACATTGACATAGTTCAGCGAATTAAAAGACAGCGGCTACGCTGGCATAGGTCATGTTGTCCGAATGGACGAAAACACTCAAGCTCTGAAAGTATTCGACGCTGTACCCGCCGGGGGAAGCAGAGGAAGAGGAAGACCTCCACTCCGTTGGAAGGACCAAGTGGAGAAGGACCTGGCTACGCTTGGAATATCCAATTGGTGCCACGTAGCGAAAAGGAGAAACGACTGTCGCGCTGTTGTTTAATCGGCTATAATCGCGAAAGCGGTGTCTACGCCAATTAAGAAGAAGAAGATATACGCATTTAGCAGTCGATATTGAGTAGCTTCTGACCATGAACTTTACATATTTAAGATAATTAATTTTCTTCATCTTACTGAAGTTGACATAAAGCCATAACGGCGGTGCACTTGGAAAAATTCCATAATCTTATATTTAGGTATAAAGTCGATTTTCTTGTATATAAACATTTAGCAATCGATATTGAGATGCTTTAAATCATTAACTTCAATTATTTTAATTAA
>NW_024396353.1:0-27576 GCF_016617805.1 Bactrocera tryoni
TGTCTGAGGATGTGTTGCATCGCGTGCGTTGTGAAACTTTGAATCCTACATTGGAAATTACATTAAACAACAATATAATAACCACGATTGGCTAAGTGAACGAGCAATATTGGCAGCAAAAAACAAAGATGTCGATGATCTCAATGCTACCATTCAGAATTTCCTTCCAGGAGAGTTGTTTACGTACAAATCAGTTGATACGGCCACAAACCAGGATGACGTAGTCAACTATCTCGCACAGAATTTTTAAATTCATTGGACTTTACCTGGACTACCACCATATATTTTGAAATTAACTGCTAGGGTCAGTTGTCATCATGCTGCGTAATATTTAATCAACCCCTGACTTCTGTAAAATGGAACGAGATTGAAGTTGTGAAGAAACTCATGAATAACATCATCGAAGCCAAAATAATCAAAGGAAAATACAAAGGAGAGGATGTTCCAAATCCTTCCACGAATACCTATGATCTCCAACGGATTTGCCATTTGGATTTTAAGAGGTTGTACTTCCCGTGCAGTGTCTGGCGTTTGCGATGACCATAAATAAATCGCAAGGCCAATCGTTGCAAGTTTGCGGAATAAACTTAGAGTTTCTGTTTCGCACATGGACAATTATACGTTGCGTGTTCGCGTGTCGGAAAACCAACATCCTTATTTATTTACGCACCGCAAAAAAAAACTAAAAATATTGTCTACCAGAAAGCACTATATTAATTAACTGTATATGATCATAACTGTGTTGTATTTAATTTAAGCAAAGATTTGTTTATCATGTTCAAAGTCCAGAAACGAGCACATCCAAGAAAATTTTAAATTTTGTATATGAAGTATAAATATAAATAAATGGCTTAATATGTATATAATATGTGCATTTGGATCCTTAATGTCAACGTGTATTAGTAACTCTTTATTTCCATCAACTTGGCTCCATCTACTTGGGAACCACTTGGCTCGCCAGGACATGATAATATGGTGGAAGTACTAGGCGACTCGGACAAATCTGATTCGATCAGAACATTATCAATGTTGAGCTGCTGGCTGTCTTCAATTACATCAATATCTACCAGAACATTCTTGATGTTGGGCTTTTGGCTGTCTTCAATTACTTGAATGTCATGTATGTCTTCGGCCGATAAATTTAATTCACAGAATGTCTCCTCAGATGATGAAGATGGCATTGTAGAAACGTGTTTTGGTTTAGATACATAGCAGCTTTCGCTTTAATATATTTTTTTGTACTTTTGCCCTGTTCACGCGTATTATTCGTTCTACATTCTTACCACAATTGGTAGAAAATCTGAAGGTAACAGCGATTATGTCGTCGCATCTTAATAAT
This sequence comes from Bactrocera tryoni, assembly GCF_016617805.1. Classification (NCBI taxonomy): domain Eukaryota; kingdom Metazoa; phylum Arthropoda; class Insecta; order Diptera; family Tephritidae; genus Bactrocera; species Bactrocera tryoni. The sequence continues at coordinate 1,340 of NW_024396353.1, forward strand.
AATTTAATACAATCTGGACAGTTATTTTTAATTTTTTCTGCCGTTCCACCCACTTTTTACAAAACGGACAATGCATTTTAAGGAGTTGAGGGATATATAGCTTCACTATAACTATATTGTAGTTGTTTGAATTCTTTATTTTCTCGATGACAGATGTAGTTCTTCTTCTTTTCCTAACCATGGCCATCGTCAAAAAAAAAAAAAAACGACAGATGTAGTTTGATAGTTATAGTGTAAATATTTGTCAGTATTCACTCAAAAAAAATTGTCTATGGTAAAATGTCACTTGAAATGTTAACGTCTCTTTGCTGTGCATCTATACTATAATTCTTTAATATTCCTAAAACTCTAAAAGCAGCAAATTTCAATAAAATTAAAAAAGTATTGTGTCGTGTGTTTGTGACTTACTAAATATGCCTCCAATAATTAGGCGGTGCGAAGTTCGCCAGGTCAGCTAGTAATATATATATTTTTAAATATAATAAATTGGACAAACACTTACCAGGTCTGTATAGGTGAACGGCCGCAAAAGGAGAGAGCGCGCGCAACTTTTTTAGTTAGTGTTTAGTTGCGTGCGAATTAAAACTTCGAAAAGGAAGAAAAGAAAAGATTGCTCTGCCGATACAGACGTGGCAAAAGAAATTGGGCGTGGCGGCGTTAACAGGCAGATAATAAGATTAATATAATATGATAGACGATATATTTATATATTGTTGTGATAAATTCAATTTCTATTACTAAGAAACATAATACAAAAATATTTATTAGTATAGTATATTATGTAAAAATCAAATTAAATTATTAAATATACAAGTCTAAATTGACTGTAAATAGTACTATGCATGCATTCATACAAAATTATACTCATATCATAATTATTTTTACATGCCAATATGGAAATGCCGACGGCAAACGAAAAAGCATACATATTTGCATACATTGCGAAAGCAAAAATTGAAGCATGGAAATATCACAATGCTGTTGTTAGGAGTATCATAAGGAGCATGCATACAAGTTAATGGTTGCCACCAGATGATTAATAACACGCTGTTTTGAATGGTGAAGTTGAACTCAACTTTCTTTATTAAACACATTTCATTTATACAGAATTTGCTTATTTGCTATAAACTTACATATGTACGAATTCTTACTTACTAGTACTTATTTCTATATACTCTATAATAATAACGAAAGCAATAATTATAGCAAAACAGCAAACCCCAGTTTGGTCGAGAAATGGCTTACATTGCGGCGGCACGGCTTCCGTTCTGGTTTAGTGCCGACGAAATGTGCTGTTGTTGTAAATTTTAGAAATTAACTTTATTGAGCAATTATATTGTATATTTACGGAATATTGCTGAATTGAGTAATATCGGTATATTTTGCTAGCTACGACAACTTTGTTGTTGTACATTTTGTTAGCTATGCTAGCTGTGATAACTTACAAGTAAAATTTTAATATTAGCTTATTGCATTTAATTTTAATTATTTAACAAATTTAAATATTACAATACTTAGTAAATTAATACGTCACAATTCAATGTTTGCTTAATGACTGACTAATCCTTGCTTAATAACTGCTACAGAAGGTCATCTCGATTATTTCACTTCTAACGTATAAGACGTATAAGAGCGTATTGAGATTAATTTATTGTTTGAGTGAGTGTAGCAATGTCACCCCTCCCATCTTAAAATATTGCAATGTCCTCATTGCAGTTTTTGGTTTTTATTATTTACAAAATAAGTAGAATTAAAATGTTAACAGGTTCATAGAATGCTTAATAATATTAGTAAATGCTTTAACCCATTTGGTTTGTTTTTTGTTTTGTACGAAATATTTAATATTTGAAAACTAAAACTAAATTGTAAACATAAATCAGTTAGACATATTTTTTTCTTCTTTTAAATTGGCTTTTGTATTTTCTTACTTTTTTGTTTTTAAACTTTACTACATGATGTTCCCCATCAGACTCGGTTTGAACAAGTCTTACTATTTTATAAGGGTTACTAATTTTTTCTAATCTTTTCCTAGAGGCTTCGGCGCTAACAAAATTCGTATCTATTTCTTTTTCTTGTCGGTTTTGATTTATGTTATTTATTCTTTGTTCTTTAATTAATTGGGGATTTGTTTTTGGGTGTTTTCGATTAAAAAATATGTTATAGGGACTTTCACGTGTAGTGGAATGAGAAATAACATGATTGTAGGTATATAATGCTTGTTCAATTTGAAGGTATTTCAACTCTTTATCCCCAGAGCTACAAATAATTCTCAATTTTTCATTCATCGTTTTATGAAACCGCTCAATGTCACTAATACCAGTTTTCCCACTTGTGACTTCGACTGCTATGTTCAATTTTTGACACCACTGCTTTATGCTAACATTATTGTTACCTTGGTCCTGGTCTATTTTTAATGTTTTCGGAGGTCCCATAAAATTAAAAATCTTTAGGAGGGCTTTCTTAGTTTCTAACTAATTTAAAGGAGGTACTTTTTCAGCTGCAGCAAATTTAGAAAACAAATCAATACATGTTAAATAATTTTCATCATCCCATTTCCAAAAGTCTACTACAAACTTTTCTTGAGTCTCATACACAAGAGGCGTAACTTTAAATGGTACAGTAAAACCTGTCTAAGTTGGACGCCTGCGGTTCATCACTTTTTGTCCAACTTATGCGAGTGTCCATGTTATAAAGAAATGATTCTTTTCTTATTTTATTGACTTTATTTTAAAAACTAGTTAAAAAAACGTACATTGAATTCAATATATAAGTGTGTAATAGAAAAACAAAAATTAACACATTTTAGAATACGGATATATGTATGTACAACTTATGTTTTAGAAAAATATGCATCTATTTCAGTTTGTTTTAATTTTGATAAGCTTATATTTTGTTCCAATTTCGTTTTAACTTTAAAAACTCCGGCAGCAAAGTTGATTGATGTGCTGATACATAAATAATGACTTCGTTCATGTTTGATAAAGCTTATTTTGCAGTGGGAAGATTATAGTTTTCAGTGCACTCATCTTCACTTTCTCTTGAAGCAGTTCCTTGGGAGATGTGTTTTAAATCCTCTACCACGTTTTTAAAAATAGTTTCATGGGAATCACCCACCTGTTCATGTACATATATGTATGTATTGATTTTTCCATATTTTCCACAACTATGGCCGATACTAATTCATTTTAATATTGTTCAGGATAGTTGTGATTTATCAAACTTCCATAATTCAGATATTCTTGCGGTGGACATTCCAGTAAATCGTGGCAAGGAAATCCAGCATGTTGAAAGAATTTTCTTACCACAAGAGGGTCTAATTCGTTCCACGAGGAAACCAACCATCGAATAGCATCCAAAACAGAAATTCTTCTGCCGTTAGGTTTGGTGGCAGAAATTTTACAAACACATTTGAATATTCATTTATTAAACTGTGGCTTGTAGCGTTGTCAATTAACAAAATAATTTTTCTATTTTGCTTCTTCATTTGGTCATTGATAGAACTGAGCCAATGCTGGACCAATGCTTGTCATAAAATCCTTTTTATTTTGAACCCATTGCACAATAAAATTTTGAGTGTCGATTTTATTTCGGTGAAAAGCTCGCGGCTTCGCAGCGTTACCTATAACCAACGGCATTAACTTTTCTCCTGAACTGCTGCAGCAAAACAATACGCTCAGCCTTTCTTTTGCCAGTTTACCTCCTTCACAAACTGCGCCTTTTGCAACGAGACTTCGAGTAGGTAATTTACGATAAAACAATCCAGTTTCATCCACATTAAACTGATTCTCAGGTAAATAATTTTTTAAAAGTGTTGGTAGTTTTTCTTTCCAATCTGAGGCAGCTTTAAGATCTACATTCGCCCTTCACCACTTAAAGCTTTAAATTGAATGTTATGTCTCAAGCGGAAAGATTCTAACCACCCATTGCTTGCTCTAAAGTTCTGTATTTGTAACTCAGAAGCCAATAGCTTAGCCTTTTCTTGAATTATTGGGCCACTGATTGGAATATTCTTAGACCTGCATTTTTCAAAAAACGATTTCATTCCCTAATTTATTTTTTCAAAATCAGTTATACGTGTTTTTCTTTTGCGTTCGGATCGGGGTTGCTTTCTAATTCTTTTGTAATATGTTCCGTTTTATTTTTAATATTAGCGATTGTTGATTTGGAAACTCCATATTTTTCTGCCAATTTCCTTATACGAGTAGATAGGCTTTTATTAGCCGGTTCATTCAATATCTCACTTTTAATTTTCAGAGATAACTCCACATGATTGCAACAACCGATCAAATATGCATAATTGTGTCATAGCTAATCCATGAAATTTGATGCATACATAATTTTTCAAAAATAACGGCATTACAACGTATGAAAAATTTCATTGATGCCGAAATACAAATTTGTGTGTAATATACATAGGTATATTTAGTACTTATGTAAGTAAATAGCATATAAATATGCATACATATTAAATGTATTGTACAAGATATAAAGGGATTTTAATGCTTGCTGTTTAAAAATTTAGACAAATTTTGTCCAACTTCCAAAATAGACAGTGTCCAAATTAAGCAGTGAATATATGGATAGTTTGTACTATATTATTTTGGTACAGAACTTTTTGTCCAATTTGAGCGAGTGTCCAAGTTATAAGGGTGTCCAACTTTACAGGTTTTACTGTAATTTGTTCGAAATGTGGTCGTTTTTGCAATGGTTGCATAACTCACATTCATTAATTATTTTAGTTATCTCCTTAACGTAATTAGGGTGGTAATATTTTTGTATTTGATATCAAAATCGTATTCATTCAACCTAATCTTCCACCGTTACAGTTTTGCATTTGGCTCTTTTAAATTATGTAACCATTGAAGAGGGCGATGATCGCTATTTATTAAGAATTTTCTGTCATATAAATACGGTCTAAAGTACTTCGTAGCCCATACCATTGCCAAAAGCTCTTTTTCTGTTGCCGAATAATTCAACTCATGTTCATTAAGTGTACGGCTGGCGAAACAGATCGGATGTCCATTTTGGCTTAACACTGCTCCTAATGCTACATTAGAGGCGTCTGTCGTTAACGTAAATAACTTCTCGTAATTTGGATACGCCAAGATCGGCTCTTTTGTTATTAATAGCTTGATAGTTTCTACGGCTCTGATAAATTCTTTATCTGAATTATTCGCTTTATTGCCTTTCTTTAAGCAATTTGTTAAGGGTTTTGTTATCTTTGAAAAATTTTGAATACATTTGCGGTAAAATCCCGCTAAACCTAAAAATTGTTTTATTTCCTTTTCCGTTTTGGGAATCGGATAATTTAAAATTGCTACGACTTTATTAGGATTTGGTTTTATGCCAGAAGGGGTAATAACATGGCCAAGAAACTCGGTTTCTTGTTTTAAAAATTCATTTTTGTTCGGCTGCACTTTTAGATTCGCTTCAGCTAATCTTTGAAACACTTTATCGAGCGATTCGATGTGCTCCTGCAGAGATGTATTGAAAACTACCATATCATCTAAATAAACCATGCAATCTTTCCCAATTAGACCGTCCAAGACTGTATTCATCAGCCGTTGGAAGATGGCTGGCGCATTTTTTAAACCGAATGGCATTCTCAAAAATTCGAAGTGGCCATTTTGTGTAGAAAAGGCTGTTTTTTGTCTATCTATTGGATCCATTTCGATTTGATGGAATCCTTGCGCCAAATCAATTGTCGTGAAGTATAAACATCTACCTAACTTGTCCAGTATCTCGTCCATGTTTGGAATGGGGTACTTGTCATCCACAGTAATATTATTTAACTTACGGTAATCTACAACGATTCTCCATTTGTCTTTACCTGAAGCATCTAGCTTTTTAGGTACCACTCAAATCGGTGCAGAATATGGAGAAGTACTGTGGCAAATTATTTTTTGTTCTAGCATATCTTTTATTTGCTTATTTACTTCCGCTTTATGTACTTCTGGGTACCTATAGGATTTAACGTAGATTGGATCTTCATGAATAGTTTTTATTTTGTGTTTAATTCTGTGAGTGAATGTAAGTTTCTCACCTTCCTTGTAAAATAAAGTTTTGTGTTTTTTCAGTAATTTATTCAATTTTTCCGATTCTTCATTATTTAAATGGTTGAGTCTGAATGTGTCAGTAAATTTGTCATCATTGACTTTCAACTCGGTTAGTAAGTTAGTGTGTGTATAATTTTTAACTGTGTTGAAAAATTTGTATATATGCCCTTGTAAACTAATCGTATTATTTTTTAAATCGATCTTAGAGTTGAGCTGACGAAGTGTATTGTAGCCTAATAATCCGTCGTAATTATCGGAGAAATTATAAACGTAAAACGTCAATTTGTGGTTATGGTAGTTGTCGAAAACTTCTTGAATTTGTTTAAGTAATACTTTTCCTGTAATTGTTTTTAATAATATTGGTTCAACTTCAACAATTCTACTACTAAGAACTTGGGGCTTTATTAAACTAACAGAAGACCCCGTATCTATCAAAAACCTTATACATTTATGTTCAATCTTTAATTCTATTGTTGGTAATCCTCCGAGGCTTCAAATTGAATATTTGATGACTCAAATTCCATTGGTTGAGGAGCGCCGTATCGTCTTATTCTAGATTGATTCGAATTACTTTCATTTTGCCTTCTTATTTGTTGCGAATTTATTTTAGGTACATTATTGGCATTAAGCGCAATAAAATTATTGCTGTTAGTATAACTATTGGGACAATTCAAAGTTGCACTCATTTGTGGGTGATAAGTCCATCCATTTGGATTTGAATGATAAAAATGATTTGCGTTATTAGGTGGCAATGCATATCCTTGATAGTTAATGCCATGAGAATAGTCAAAAAATCGATTTCCATTAGACGGAGAAAAATGTTGAAACTCTTTACTATTTTCTCTATTTGAATTTATGTGAGAAAGGTTGGGAATTCTGGGAAATGGAATGCTTCTTTGATTATGATTTTGTTTGGTTTTGCTCAATCTTCTATCATCTTCAAATACATTATTTTCTTTCAAAATTTTTATTGCGGACTTAAGGTCAGTTACTAAATTTGCGTTTATTAATGCTGTTAGATAATTTGGCAATTCCCTTTTCAACGTTTTTAAACTGATCTGATCTAGCTCTTTGTACAAAAATGTTTTAGTGGATATATTTTCATTTTTTAATTTAATACAATCTTTTACTCTACATACTTCGATGTTAATTTCTTCGCACAATAATTTTACACTATTCTTAAATTTTATATTACTGATTTCCAAAATAAGAGTAGAAACAGGTGTATGTTCGCCAAATTCATCAATAAGCAATTGTCGTAGTGTTGTCCAATCGCATGGTTGCTCCCGTCTTACAATATCAAGAGCAGAACCTCTTAGAGTGCAGGTAACGCAGTTGAAATAAAATGCAGCCTCTTCTGAAGAGATAGTTGTGTACCGAGGTACAACGCTATCCATGCTGTCGACATACATCGCCAAGGAGTTTTTGTTGCCGTCAAACGGTTGAATCAGCTTAATGGTTTGCATAACGAGATCACGCTTATCTTTTCCTTCGGTCATTGTTGTCTCTTTATTTATACTAAGAGAGCTCAACTTTTTGTCTATAGTTTCTAACTCTTCTTCAACGCGCATTGATAAGAGCAGTGTACAGATTAAGATCAATTATTATTATTATTTTTTTATAGTGCTTTTTTTATCAAATTATCTTAACAAAATTAAGTAATAGATATCGGTAAAGTTTTTATTTATTTTAGTAGTATTTGTTCTAAAACTCTTTTTTTTAAGTACGAATTCTTTATTGCCAAGAGTATTATTTTTCATACACTGTGAGTTTTTTCTCTTAGCTTGTTAATATTCGTGTAAATCACTGGAACCGTTTTTATTAATTTTTTTTTTTTGTATTTTAGTTCTCTTTCTTTCGTGTAAACTATCACTGTTACTGGAACCATTCTTATTAAATTTTTTTTTGTATTTTAGATGTCTTTCTTTTGACATTAATTTGTCCTTAAGTTACATTGACATTGGTATGATATTGAAAGACACTACACTGAACTTTACTTGACATTTAACTGCTTTACTTTGACATTGAACAATATATTGACATCCAACGGCATGACATTAGAATATAATGGTTTTTTTTTATTCAGCGCGTGTATTTATTTTTATTAACTTTCCTTTTATTATTATGATTATTATTAATTTTTTAATAGTAGGTTCGTTTAAGAATCTTTTTCGTAGATCCTACCGACTGTGCCAGTAAAATTTTAATATTAGCTTATTGGATTTAATTTTAATTTATTAACAAATTTAAATATTACAATACTTAGTAAATTAATACGTCACATTTCAATGTTTGCTTAATGACTGACTAATCCTTGCTTAATAACTGCTACAGAAGGTCATCTCGATTATTTCACTTCTAACGTATAAGACGTATAAGAGCGTATTGAGATTAATTTATTGTTTGAGTGAGTGTAGCAATGTCACTTACATATGTACATATAACATTATTTATGTCTCTTCATATTCTTGGGTATGTGAGAGAGCTGTATTTGTACACATTTTTCGCTGTTAAAAATGGAATATCAAGGAACTTATTTTTCTTCAATATTCCTTGATTGCGCATACATGTTATGGCATCATTTGCCGTACATACATACATAATGTATATTATTTCTCTGCATATTCTCTGTTTGAGTATGTGGAGAACTGTTAAAAATGTTAACATTTCACAACGTGAATTCTGTAGTTGTGTAGTGACATTCCGTGTCGCAATTTTATAAAATGTTCGCTGTCGAACCTGCACCTTCTCTATGTTTCACGTTTTCTGGCTGATAGAATTGTAGTAAGGAATTCACCATTTTCGCTGCTATTTAGCAGAAATGAGCACGTTCTCTGGCAGAAATATATGTCAAACGACTGAATTCATTCGAGAATAAATAAAGAGAAATGCTTTGAAGAAAAATATACAAAGTCACACATAGAACGTAAAAAAGCATTCTCTGAGTCACATATGCGTGATTATTTCGTATTAACTATGTGAACCATTGTTTTCCGAAAAATGGTAAACATTTTTGTTTTTTTTTTACAAAATCGAAAAAATTAGGTTAAAATAATTTTAATTTTATTTCTCTTTAATTTTATTTTTTTTAATTTTTAAATAAATTATATTTATTTCGACTATTACAAAGTGAAGATGTGCCAAATGAACTTCATTTCTTCAAAGAAAATTGGTGACCTTCATGAAATATACATATTCGCATTATTTCGTTATCATTTCCATATTTGTAGCAATAGAATTTCTATGGCATATACATATGTATAGTATTTCTTTTTCACATTTGTCTGTATGTTTACGAAAGCAAATGCGAGCCACATGCATATGTACATACATTCATAATAACAAGTGTTTCAGGCATCTTTCGCATGACCGAAACCCACGCTTTGTCAAAAAGTCAATATGTCGAAGGACTGACGCGACGACAAAGCATCACAACATTGTGTTACTGGTAGAAAATCCAATCTGTGACAAAAAAACAAACGAAAGCCCACCGATTGTCACCGCCTTCCTTTGCCGCTTCAGTAGCTTCGCCTACAAACTAGCGCAAATTCGTATGTGTTTATATGAGCGTGCATACATAGCGACGAAGATTTTTGCGAGCCACGGATATATATGTATTTTAGAATTAACAAATATTACACTGGGGAACAATGTGAAACAAAATTTTTGTTGCTTTCGATTTTACAGCTGTTTAGGTGTGTTAAATTCAAATCCGAAGTCAATTTTCTTCTATCACGTCAAGTTTTTTTGCTACAGCTTATAGTAATGAGACCACTCCCTGCAGTGTGCTGCTTAGATCATAAAACAGGGTACGCTCTTCTATAGACGGAAGTTTAATTTTTTTTATTTGGAATAAGTGAATATCGCTGTAGGAGAATAACAGCAGGTTCATGCTTGTGAGGACAATCGTCTAGACTTAGTTGGGACATGTATGAACCTGTCGTTGGTGACCTACGGCATCATTCTCTTCTTCCCATACGAGCAAGTTCAGTTTCGCGCGAGATTGTGTGGTGAGACGTTGTTTGTGCTCATACGTTACGTCCGGTTTTTTAAACAAGGATTTTTTTTTACATTTATTTCTGAGAACAACTTCTCTTTCCTTTAGATCATGTCTGTCTCTGGCATTTCACGTCGAAGGTGTACATATAAACAGTGCTGATTCGTTTTGCTATATTTGTCGCAGTTTTACTATTCCAAGTCAAAGGAGAAACATTAGTCCATTTGTCAGGCAAGCCTATTTAGCGTATTTTAAAATGAAAATCGGTGATCAGGATAAAGCTTGGGCCCCTCACAAGGTGTGCAAGCAGTGTGTCGAGAGTTTACGAATGTGGACTAAGTGAACACGTGATAAAATGCCATTTGATATACCAATGAGTTGGCGAGAGCCCAAAGATCATTCAAGTGATTGTTATTTCTGTATGGTGAAAACGTCAGGTTATAACAAAAAAATAAATATAAGATAGAGTATCCTAGTTTACTATCGGCTATACGCCCAGTGCCTCATTCAGCTGAAATCCCAGTGCCAGTTTTCGAAGAACTACCCCTATCAGAAATACAACAAAGCGTGTCTGATGATGATTCAAGTGACTCCAACGATGAAGACTTTGAAATTGAAGACGACTCTGCTCGAAAGGGATTTGATCAGAATGAGTTGAATGATTTGGCACGAGATTTAGAACTATCCAAAAAAGCTTCGGAGCTGATGGCATCCAGACTGTATAAGAAGAACTTGCTTGAAAAAGGAGCTACGGTATCGTACTTTCGATCCAGAGAAAGTGAATTTCTGCCATACTTTCGAAATGACTCAAGATTTGTGTATTGCTGTAACGTACAAGGTTTGATGAATGTGTTGGGAATTACAACATATAACGCAACTGAATGGAGACTTTTCATAGACAGCTGAGAGAGGAGCTTGAAGAGTGTACTATTGCACAATGGAAATGTCTTTGGTGCAGTTCAAATCGGTCATTCTGTTCGTTTACAAGAAGCATATGAAGACATAAAGAGAGTAATTGATTTGCTGCAATATGACATGCATAACTGGATCATCTGTGTTGACCTTAAAATGGTCTGCTTCCTTCTTGGTCAGCAACGAGGATACACAAAGTATCCCTGATTTTTGTCTATGTGGGACAGCAGAGTTCATGAGAAGCTTGGATGCAGTCGAATTGGCCGCCAAGATCTGAGCTAAAACCTGGTGATCAGAACATTCTACATCAACCACTTGTCGACAAGAAGAACATTGTATTCCCATTTCTACATATAAAGTTTGGGCTCATGAAACAGTTTGTTAAAAATTTGTCCTCTGAAGGGGACTGTTTCAAGTATTTAATTTTGGCATTTCCTGGACTGTCTTTTGATTTATCTTTTCAAAAGACAGTCCAGGACTGATGTATTTAATGGTCCACAGATTCGGCAACTCGTTAAAGATGAACATTTCATCGAAATAATGACAGAACTCCAAAAGAACGCTTGGTTGGCATTCAAAACCATTATCAAAGATTTTCTTGGAAATACTAGAGCAGAGAACTACATTGATATTGTCAACCAACTTTTGGAGAGTTTCAAAAGGCTAGGTTGCAATATGAGCATCAAATTGCATTTTCTATATAGTCATCTCACCAATTTCCCCACAAACCTTGGGCAGTCAGTGATGAGCAGGGAGAGCGTTTCCACCAAGACCTGCAAACCATGGAGGCTCGGTATTAGGAAAGATGGGATGAGCACAGGATGGCTGACTATTGTTGGAGCATCAAGCGAGATTGTCCACAAACTGAACACTCAAGAAAGAGTTATAAGAGAAAATTTTTACCGTAATATTGATGTCCGGGTTTAAGAAAACCATGTTATCCCTTCTACAATGACAATTTCACTTTACACAATTTCTACAATGACAATTTGTGAACAGCATATTCAGTATAATTTTTCATCTTTACTTTGTTTCGTAAGGATATTTTATATGACTAGTGGGAGAAAAAGGGTATTCTGTAGCTTAAAAAGTTGATGTGCTAGACAAAAAACGAGGTTATTTTTGGATTCAGAGGCCAAAAGTGACTCAAAAACAAGTACTAAATCGAAGTCAACAAAAATTGTGTTCCCCAGTGTTATTATTCTTATATCCACAATAGGGGGACTCTCCTGCTCTTGCAAAACCCTTGCACGGTGCACGAGTTGCAAATTTTTCCACCAAATGCAACGGCACCATAACAAACACACGCATAAAAATATTTGCAAGGGCTGGAAAATATGTCAGACCAAATCCCATGTTTATTTTTGCGCAATGACACGTAAAAAAATAATTCCAACCCTTTGCTAGCTGTCGTTTTACTTAAATACATATTTTGACGTTAAATTGTTGCGGAAGATAAATTTTAAATATATTCTATAATTTCTATTTAAATTATAAAGATTTGCTACAGTGTTTTTGTTATGAATGAATGCAGAAGGTGCGCCAATTCACAATAGTCATTTACAATAAATTGACAGAATCAGCCGTTCATATATCACTAGATTCTGCAATGGGTGCTCTCGTGCCCTTTTATATTTCGGCATAGGATTTTTGCAATCTGCAATCTTGCAACAGCAAGAGAATCCCCTTTATGTATTACAGTTTACTTACCTACATATGTACATATGTACGCTGTTCATTCCCTCAAGCGCTTTCACACATTCTAGCGGGCGTGTCTGAAGTCCATCTAAAAAAAAGTAAGAAAATAGGAGTTATGTCCGGTGTCATAAAATCTTCTACGTTTTATTAAGACGTCATCTTGTCACAAATACCTACAAATACGAATGAACCAGCGCGTATATTTGAGGCGCCTTAGATTTAATCACATAACACGACGTGTTTATTAATCAACGACGTTAAGCCCCTGTGGGCATCGTCCATGCATGCCAACGCCCTGAGTGATTGTTGGATTATCTGTAGGGCAGCGGTAAATTTAGTTTTTAGAAACTCATATTTTAACAGTTACAAAACGTCCATCACGCCATTATTTAAGTCATCACAGAATTTTAGGGTATACTCAATTTACTATGCAACTTGCCACCCTACTACGTTTTGCTTCTACATCTTCGATGCTTTACGAAATTTGTATTTATAAATTCCTTTTTTTCTGGAACATTTTTTTCAAAATGGCTGGACAGTCTAATTGAAATTTTATGATTACGATAATTTTTGATGGAATAAAATGCTTTTTGGATTATAACCAGGGTTTGAAAATAACATTTATTTCATAATTTTGACAAAAAAAAATCGTTAACGAAAACGATTGAACATACATACATATATGCTCGTTATTTTTATATTAGGTTGTCAAAAAAGTCTTGCGGTATTTTCGCTAGTTCGCGCTGAAAGCGCGTAGTTTTAGTTTTATTCGTCGCATCGGGTCATGCTATACCTTTTTGTAAAGCTCATTTCACGCGCTAACACGTTTTCCTTCTGGTGTAGAGGTGGTCGAAGATGCGCCACGCTCCGGAAGGCCTGTTGTCGAAAATTGCGATAAAATCGCTGAATTGGTCGAAAGAGACCGGCATAATAGCAGCCATAGCATCGGTCAAGAGCTGGGCATCAGTCATCAAACCGTTATAAACCATTTGAAGAAGCTTGGAGTCCCTAAGAAGCTCGATGTATGGGTGCCACACGAATTGACGCAAAAAAACATCTTTGACCGTATCGACGCATGCGAATGGCTTCTGAATCGCAACAAAATCGACCCGTTTTTGAAGCGTAAAGTGACTGGCGATGAAAAGTGGGTCACTTACGATAACGTAAGGTGCAAAGGGTCGTGGTTGAAAAGCGGTGAAGCGGCCCAGACGGTGGCCAAGCCTGGATTGACGGCCAGGAAGGTTCGTCTGTGTGTTTGGTGGGATTGGCAGGGAATAATCCACTATAAGCTGCTCCCCTATGGCCAAACGCTCAATTCGGACCTGTACTGCCAACAACTGGACCGCTTGAAGGCAGCACTCATGCAGAAGAGGCCATGTTTGATCAACAGAGGCCGAATTGTCTTCCATCAGGACAACGCCAGGCCACACACATCTTTAGTGACGCGCCAGAATCTACATATAAACATTATGGTTATAGATCACAAAAAATCCTATTTAACGAGAAAATAAAAGAAATTCACAAAACTAAAAGATTTCAGAGTTCACCCTAGGCTCATTTACGTTTGTGTTTACTTAGCCACAGTTTCTACACATATTCGCATCTAATTTTTTTTATTACAAAATTAAACCATATAATCGGTACTCATGCAAATAAAAAGTGTTTAAAATAACCTGAAATTATGCTAAGTATCGTATAAATTGCTAGATATGACATTTGGTAAGTTGTTATATTATATATAGTATATGTTTGAATATATATGTATATACACATATATATAGATTATCCAGTTTATGTATTTTTCCTGTGTATTTCTTGACTTTTAACATGACATAACTAGGTATATCAAATTTCCAGTTTTACTTAGTCCAATATTGTTTTTGGTAAATTTGACGGAGTCTATCACTTCATATAAAAAATGTAAACCAATTATAACAACTATCATTGGCAAATTAAAAAAAAAAAACAAAATATGAAACTGTTGTGTTTATAAATTGGAACAGTAATTGTCTAAACAGAAAATAAAAATAGCAGACTTTTAAAAATCCTTTATTATTAAATCTATTAAAGTTTTATATACATGTGTATGTAGATATCAGAATAAATACGGCGGCAGAATATTGTTGACCAGTACAACGCGAGACTAACGATAATGACCTAAAGAGAAAACGATCAAAAAACACTGTTGATTTATATATTTTCATTTAATAATATTTAGTTGTAATTTAAGTCCGTTGTTGCGTCAAGTGACTTATGTCCACAGCTAAAACGAAAAACATTTTAATTAAGTTAAAGAAACGATTCTTTTACATATGACTCAAGCAGCTCACGACTTCCGGTCTTTGACCAAGTATCCTCTGGGTAGCCTAAGAACATCCGTTTGAAGGCGAGCTAAAGTGAGAAGGCGAAACATCCCCTGCATAGGGTTGTGCGCTGAGTTTGGGACCCGCCACGTAAAAAAAAAACACTCCAATGAAAAAGCAACAACAGCCTCGGATGAGAGACCCCCCTTTCGATGACGACCATGACAAACGAAATAAGGACTACGAATTGAAGGCATGCACCTGGCATGTCCGGTCCCTTAATTGGAAAAGTGCCCAGCTGGTTGATGTCCTCGTAAAAATAAAGGCTGACATCACTGCAAATGTGATGAACGGGACAAGGACAGAGACGAGTAGGTCCTTGTGGCATTTACTACCGTGGGCATATAAAGGAGACTCCGTCGCCGAGTACTATCATTCACTCCGGTGAATGAACGTCTAGCCACAATCCGCACCAAAGCGAGGTTCTTCAACATATCGCTGATTTGCGCCCACGCCCCGACGGAAGAGAAGGACGATGTGACCAAAGATGCCTTTTATGAGTGCTTGGAGCGCAATTACGAGAGCTGCCCCCACCACGATGTCAAAATCGTGCTTGGCGACTTTAACGCCAGGGTGGGCAAAGAAGGTATCTTTGGCACTACATGGGTGGGTGGATCAATTCAGCCTCCACGACGAAACATCCCCAAACGGGTTGAGGCTGATCGACTTCGCCGGGGCCCGAAATATGGTTATCTATTGTACTAGATTCCAGCATAAGAAGATTCATCAAGCTACCTGGCTGTCTCCGGATCGAAAAACCACCAACCAGATTAATCATGTTGTGATAGACGGAAGACACGTCTCCAGTGTTTTAGATGTGCGTGCGCTCCGAGGTCCTAACATCGACTCGGACCACTATCTTGTTGCAGCCAAGATTCGCACCCGCCTCTGTGCAGCAAAAAACGCACACCAACAAACACAAGGAAGTTTCGAAGTCGGAAAGCTGCAATCACAACAGCACTCGTCAACAACTCGGTATACCGGAACTCTGGGACGGCAGTGAACGCACAACACCAGGAGAAGGCGAACCCGATTCCCCAATCGATGACGATGGAGCAGACGTTCCATTACCCGACCATGAAGAAGTTCGAATAGCAATTGCCCGCCTGAAGAACAACAAAGCGGCAGGGTCCGACGGATTGCCGGCCGAGCTATTCAAACACGGCGGCGAAGAACTGATAAGGAACATGCATCAGATTATTTGTAAAATATGGTAGGACGAAAGCATACCCAACGATTGGAATTTAAGTGTGCTATGCCCAATCCATAAAAAAGGAAATCCCACAATCTGCGCCAACTACCGTGGTATAAGCCTCCTCAACATCGCATATAATAATCGCATATATCGGGCGTATTTTGTGAAAGATTAAAACCTATCGTCAACAAACTGATTGGACCTTATCAGTGTGGCTTTAGACCTGGAATCAACAACCGACCAGATATTCACCATGCGCCAAGTCTTGGGAAAGACCCGTAAAAGTAGAATCGGTCGATTCTCTTCGTCGATTTCAAAGCAGCTTTCGACAGCACGAAAAGGAGCTGCGTTTATACCGCGATGTCTGAATTTGGTATCCCCGCAAACCTAATACGGCTGTGTAAACAGACGTTGAGCAACACCAAAAGCTTCGTCAGTATCGAGAAAGACTTCTCCGAGCCGTTCGATACCAAACGAGGTTTTAGACAAGACGATTCCCTATCGTGCGACTTTTTCAACCTGCTTCTGGAGAAAATAATTCGAGCTGCAGAACTAAATACAGAAGGTACCATCTTTTATAAGAGTGTACAACTCCCGGCGTATGCCGATGATATTGATATCATCGGCCTCAACACCCGCGCCGTTAGTTCTGCTTTCTCCAGGCTGGACAAGGAAGCAAAAGAAATTGGTCTGGCAGTGAACAGTCGTCGCACTCGCGACTTGGCTCTCACGTCACTGTTGACAGTCATAACTTTGAAGTTGTAGAAAATTTCGTCTATCTTGGAACCAGCGTAAACATCACCAACAATGTCAGCCTAGAAATCCAACGCAGAATAACTCTTGCCAAGAGGAGCTACTTTGGACTGAGTAGGCAATTGAGAAGCAAAGTCCTCTCTCGACAAACAAAACCCAAACTCTATAAGTCACTCATAATTCCCGTCCTGCTATATCGTGCAGGGGCTTGGACGATGTCAACAACGGATGAGTTGACGTTGCGAGTTTTCGAGAGAAAAGTTCTGCGAAAGATTTATGGTCCTTTGCGCGTTGGCCACGGCGAATATCGCATTCGATGGAACGATGAGCTGTACGAGATATACGATGACATCGACATAGTTCAGCGAGTTAAAAGACAGCGGCTACGCTGGCTAGGTCATGTTGTCCGGATGGACGAAAACACTCCACCTCTGAAAGTATTCGACGCACTACCCGCCGGGGGAAGCAGAGGAAGAGGAAGAAGGAGGACCTGGCGAAAAGAAGAAACGACTGGCGCGCGGTTGTTAACTCGGCTATAATCGCGTAAGCGGTGTCTACGCCAATTAAGAAGAAGAAGAAATTTAAATATATTTTTGAAATATTATATTTGAATTATAAAGTTTTCCTTTCATTTACGTACCCTAATAATATGAAACATAAGTACCTTAATCTATTACTATAAGTTAACTAAATGAATTACTCACCTTTTTTTGTACATACCTGTGTACTTCCATTCCAACTATTTTATCCTGTTAGTTTTAAGATTTAGGCTAAGCGACTATATGAACTGAAATAAAGAAGTGATGGGAATTAGACCGCATTCGAATTCGCACGCGTTTCCTTTTTTCTTGTTAAGGGAAAAGTGAAATATTTGAGGTACAGGCAATTGGTTGATTGTGAAGTGAACTATTTAAAAAGATCAAATAAACACGCATCCCAACAGACTTTTATTCTCAAAAAAGCTTGAGAAATTTCATCGCGCCCCAACAGGGACAAATCCGTGTTTAAAAAAAAAAATTAACTTAAAATTCATACTCAGTGAAACAATAACAGTGCAAAAATTCTTTTCGCAACCAATTGCCAGTGCCTTTTCGGTGTTCGGTTTTCGGAGTCTCGGTGTTCACGGTTCAGTGAAGGTGAAAAAAAACGAATTACAAAACAAAAAATAACACAAAAAAATTATAAAAAGGATTAAAAATCCAATTAAACATATAGTATATGTACAAGTGCAGATAGATATACGAATTGCGTGCAGTGAAACCTGTAAAAAACAATAAATACATATAATCATACGTGAAGACCAGCGGAAATCTGTAAAAAATTATATACACATATAGTATACATACTAGTCTTCTGCATGGATGCACCCATAACGGCAAATGAATTACTTATTCTAGAAGTGGGCACACTTCTTTTTCTGCACAGTATAATTGAGTGTGAGTGAATAGTGAAATATTGACTGTATTGACAAGCAGTGTTTCCACTCACTCCATAGTTGTACAGCTGTTAATGAGTACAGCAAAATTGGTGTGCAGTCAACGCACTGTACAGTGTTTTGGTGTGCAGTTTACTTACTGTACAGTGAGAGAAGCTTCATGACTGGTATGTCATATGCAAGAATAAGATAAAAAAAACATTGGCTTTATTTTTTCATTGAAAATGTGTTTATTATAAAACATAGAGCTTAGCAACTAATAATATTTTAATTCAAAGTAATTATATTAATTATTTTATGCTCCAAAAGATTATATATTTAATTCATTGATATTGGAATGCAGAAACATTATTTTGTTGACCGGCCACTATATTACCACAAATATACAAAAGACATTCACAAACATATAAAACAACAGATATTTCTAGTTACAAAATAGATTTGTATATAATATAATGGCAATATATAATTTTTGCGCAACAAAAACTTACAGTTTCTTGTGCGTTCATTGCACGACCGTCGTTTTCTTTACCATCCATGTTTGTGTACGTGTTGAATAATACTGAACTCATCTGCACAGTTGTATAATAGCACAGGCAAGCTGTCCTTATAGTTTCGCTTAATGTACAGCGTATTAAAAAAATGACAAATGTAGTACTCACTCACAAGGAGTACAACCATATACTTTTCTCACTCTAAGTGAGGTCAAGAAAAATGAGGTGCTACCTATTTCTGCCCTAAGAGGTATACTGTACAGCAAAGAATGAGTGCAGTATTTTTAAGAACACTATACTACTGTACAGTTCTGTAAAGCTAGATATGGGTACATTCATGCAGAAGTCTAATACAGTAAAACCTGTCTAAGTTGGACGCCTGCGGTTCATCACTTTTTGTCCAACTTATGCGAGTGTCCATGTTATAAAGAAATGATTCGTTTCTTATTTTATTGACTTTATTTTAAAAACTAGTTAAAAAAACGTACATTGAATTCAATATATAAGTGTGTAATAGAAAAACAAAAATTAACACATTTTAGAATACGGATATATGTATGTACAACTTATGTTTTAGAAAAATATGCATCTATTTCAGTTTGTTTTAATTTTGATAAGCTTATATTTTGTTCCAATTTCGTTTTAACTTTAAAAACTCCGGCAGCAAAGTTGATTGATGTGCTGATACATAAAGAATGACTTCGTTCATGTTTGATAAAACTTATTTTGCAGTGGGAAGATTATAGTTTTCAGTGCACTCATCTTCACTTTCTCTTGAAGCAGTTCCTTGGGAGATGTGTTTTAAATCCTCTACCACGTTTTTAAAAATAGTTTCATGGGAATCACCCACCTGTTCATGTACATATATGTATCTATCGATTTTTCCATATTTTCCACAACTATGGCCGATACTAATTCATTTTAATATTGTTCAGGATAGTTGTGATTTATCAAACTTCCATAATTCAGATTTTCTTGCGGTGGACATTCCAGTGAAATCGTGGCAAGGAAATCCAGCATGTTGAAAGCATTTTCTTACCACAAGAGGGTCTAATTCGTTCCACGAGGAAACCAACCATCGAATAGCATCCAAAACAGAAATTCTTCTGCCGTTAGGTTTGGTGGCAGAAATTTTACAAACACATTTGAATATTCATTTATTAAACTGTGGCTTGTAGCGTTGTCAATTAACAAAATAATTTTTCTATTTTGCTTCTTCATTTGGTCATTGATAGAACTGAGCCAATGCTGGACCAATGCTTGTCATAAAATCCTTTTTATTTTGAACCCATTGCACAATAAAATTTTGAGTGTCGATTTTATTTCGGTGAAAAGCTCGCGGCTTCGCAGCGTTACCTATAACCAACGGCATTAACTTTTTCTCCCTGAACTGCTGCAGCAAAACAATACGCTCAGCCTTTCTTTTGCCAGTTTACCTCCTTCACAAACTGCGCCTTTTGCAACGAGACTTCGAGTAGGTAATTGACGATAAAACAATCCAGTTTCATCCACATTAAACTGATTCTCAGGTAAATAATTTTTTAAAAGTGTTGGTAGTTTTTCTTTCCAATCTGAGGCAGCTTTAAGATCTACATTCGCCCCTTCACCACTTAAAGCTTTAAATTGAATGTTATGTCTCAAGCGGAAAGATTCTAACCACCCATTGCTTGCTCTAAAGTTCTGTATTTGTAACTCAGAAGCCAATAGCTTAGCCTTTTCTTGAATTATTGGGCCACTGATTGGAATATTCTTAGACCTGCATTTTTCAAAAACGATTTCATTCCCTAATTTATTTTTTCAAAATCAGTTATACGTGTTTTTCTTTTGCGTTCGGATCGGGGTTGCTTTCTAATTCTTTTGTAATATGTTCCGTTTTATTTTTAATATTAGCGATTGTTGATTTGGAAACTCCATATTTTTCTGCCAATTTCCTTATACGAGTAAATAGGCTTTTATTAGCCGGTTCATTCAATATCTCACTTTTAATTTTCAGAGATAACTCCACATGATTGCAACAACCGATCAAATATGCATAATTGTGTCATAGCTAATCCATGAAATTTGATGCATACATAATTTTGCAAAAATAACGGCATTACAACGTATGAAAAATTTCATTGATGCCGAAATACAAATTTGTGTGTAATATACATATGTATATTTAGTACTTTTGTAAGTAAATAGCATACAAATATGCATACATATTAAATGTATTGTACAAGATATAAAGGGATTTTAATACTTGCTGCTTAAAAATTTAGACAAATTTTGTCCAACTTCCAAAATAGACAGTGTCCAAATTCAGCAGTGAATATATGGATAGTTTGTACTATATTATTTTGGTACAGAACTTTTTGTCCAATTTGAGCGAGTGTCCAAGTTATAAGGGTGTCCAACTTTACAGGTTTTACTGTACATACATACAGTGTAAAGTGCAGTGCTGAAATACTTACCCGCATACTTACCTGAGGGTAAAAAATCAAAAAAGAAGAAGAGGGAAGTATTGTGGAGTGTATGAGTATACGTATAGTGTAAAGTGAGAAATTCACCAAACAAAGATTTGTTGTGATTTATTGTGATGTTACAGTTTCAAAAAAAAAACCGTTTGCTTAAAATGCCGCAAGAGTGTAAAATCGGTAAAGCCTAAAAACCGGTAACCAAAGTGCCGGTAAAAAAGACAAACCGTTTTCACCGCTATCCGTTGCTATCATCACATCGCTGCTTCCATCCCGTCGCTGTTAGTATCGCCGCTGCTGTTTTAACTCCGCTGCCGCCACACGTCGGTGCTGCCATTACGTCGCTCCGCTGCTGCCATCAATCTGCTGTTGTCATCACTCCACTGCCGCCATCGCTGTTGATATTCAGCCGCTGCTGTCATCGCCCCGTTGCTGCCATCACTCCAGTACTGGTGCCAAGCCGCTGCTCCTATAATTCCGCTGGTGCTGGGACGTAAGCGCCGGCAAACAGACGACGCACCAGGTAACGAGTGCGAATTATTGAAACTGGTGCAAACAAAAAACAATAATAATAAAACTGCAAACACACACTTTCAGTTTTAGGCTCTCCCTTTTCACATTACACGTCTATTTTTCTACATATATTATATATTATACATATACATATTAGTTATATACATATCGTCGGCTTAACGGGCAAAGGTGCTAAGTCCACTTATGGTCAAAATTGATATTTTGAAGAGATTCGATAGAAAAATATAAAACACATCAGCTACAAAAAAAAAAATTGGTTTACTTTATTTTAAAGCTATTTTGGGCAGGGGTGTGCAAAAGTGCTAAGTCCGCAACTGTCAAATCGCGCGGGCTAAGTCCACATGACAATGTGGTTGCTACCTAAAGTGTGTTTTGTCTTTTTTGCTGGGTAACACGACAAAGCTGCTGTGTTATTCGACACTTCGCTTAGATGTTTTTTTGTGATACTTGGGGTTGACGAAGCGGCAATCGTGCTCCCGAACGACTAGAAAATTTGGTTAGAAAAAATTTATATAAGCGCGATGAACAAGCTTAAGATTTACGTAAGTGAAATAATTATAATTATAAAGTGCTAAAGTAGGTATTCAAATAATTTCAATAAAAACTATTTATTTTTTTCTTTTAGGATGAATTTAAATTCAATGGATAGTGATAAAAGCAGTAACGAGCATTGCAGCGATTATGGCAATGACGCAGATGATGGAGTTTTAGGACTGGTGCCTTATGGCCTTAATAGCGATTCGGATGAATCATTTGACCTTCCTTCTAAGTCACAATCGCGCAAAAGAAGAGGAAAAATGGTTAATCCAGCTTGGTTCGCAGCAAAAAATAAAAAACAGAGAGAAAATGGGAAACTTTATCTGTGGAAAAAGAAAGAGAATGGCCTGTGGAATCATCGAAGAGTTAGAAATGCAAAAGTCATTGGAGAGCGATGTAGCTGTAAAAAAGCCACTAGTTCTGCTGCTCTCCACTGTGCAAAAATTACTGAAGACCAAAGACAAGCATTGTTTAAACAATTCTGGCAAATGGACTTGAAAGAGAAACAGACTTATGTAAATACATTGATTCAAGTAACAACTCCTGCAAGAATGCGAAATCGCAAAGATAAACACAAGAGCAGAAGGATACCATGTAAGAGTCGAGCAAAAAAGTGTTAAAGTTTGCAGAAAATTCTTCTTGAACACTCTTAGCATTGGCAGACGTACGGTGCTAAATTGGGTTAAGCAGCCTACGATTTCAAGAAACAGAACGCACCACAACAAAATTGTAGCATTGCACGTGAATCTCTAAATTCGTTTTTCAATTCTCTGCCAACCATGGAATCACATTACTGCCGTGCAACAACTCAAAAAAAATATCTTTTGCTAGAATGGTCGTCAAAGAAACAACTCTTCGAATTTTACGTAGAGGATTGGTGTAATGCACATGGGAAACCCCCACTCTCTATTTCAGCATTTTATAACGCCTTTGCGGATCAAAAGCTTGGTCTATTCTTCCCTAAAAAAGATCAGTGTGAAATCTGTGCCCGACATACTGTGGGAGATATTTTGGATGACGTCTACAATCTTCACCAGGCAAAAAACATGAAGCTAGGGAAGAGAAACTAAAGGACAAAATCCCAAATAAGCAGCCTTTATTACCGCACGAAGTTGCAAGTCCACAATTTGGTGTTTTACAATTTGATAAATCATGATGCTTATTGCTTCATATGGAACGAAGTAGAAGGTGGATTATCTGCCGAAGAATTTGCTGGCATTTGGGTGTACTTCATCGAGAATAAAATAATTCCAAATCTTACAGAGCATGCAGCTGCTACGAAAATTATTCTTTACAGTGATGTATGTACGTACCAGAATAGGAATGTTTCTATGAGTAACGCTTTGCTCAATACATCTATTAAACATGGCGTAATAATTGAGCAAAAAATACTAGAAACGGGGCACACCCAAATGGAAGCTGACAGCGTACATTCAGTTATCGAGCGTGTTATTAAACACCGAATTGTTAATGTACCAGCAGAGTATATTCAAATATGTATGTCAGAATGCTCGAAAGAAACCTACACCTTATATGTTAGAGTATTTGGATCATACTTTTTTCAAATGTTCAAGGGCATACAATTTTTAAAAACAATTCGTCCTGGTCGCGGAAAGGGTGAATCAAAAGTCACCGATATTCGTGCGATTAAATACACACCGGAAAGGGAAATATTTTATAAATTGCGTTTTCCCGAGCCATGGAGCTATTTACAACAAAGAACGGACAGAAGTGTTGTGCCAACGGATTGGTCTAATTTGCCACAGCGTCACCAAGAAAGAAGAAAATTAACAGCAAGAAAATACGCAGATTTGCAATATTTAAAAACTTCTTTACTAAGAGACTACCATCAATATTACGACGACCTGCCACATGAGTGATATCTTCTTATTTTTTTATATATTTTTTTGCTTTGCTTAATTTATAATTTCCAAACAGCAATGAATTAAAGTTTAAGGCTTAAACAAAGTTTTTCCATTTAAGTACTTATGTATTCCTTTAAACGACAGCAACGAAGTA
Organism: Bactrocera tryoni; assembly: GCF_016617805.1. NCBI lineage: Eukaryota > Metazoa > Arthropoda > Insecta > Diptera > Tephritidae > Bactrocera > Bactrocera tryoni. The sequence goes on from NW_024396353.1 coordinate 25,789, forward strand.
AGACTGTATAATATTTTTTTGTGATAATAAAATACGCCATTTGCAAAAAAACTGCAATATTTCTTTTTCGAAAATGTGCTAAGTCCAATACATCCAAGTGCAAATAACTCCAGAAAATGTGCTAAGTCCAAAAAAGGCCTATATAAAGGCGCTCATTAAATTTTTTATTACATTTTTTTTTTGTACTTAAATGAAATATCACAGTTGACAAAACTGCGTTAGAAAAATAAAAAAAAATTTTGAACTTCAATTTTTATTCATTTTTTTTTTTGTTTTATTTAATAATTCAAAAATGGCACTTAGCACCTTTGCACGTTAAGCCGACGATATATTGAAGTGAATGTGAAGGGATTTTGGGATTGCGGATTCGCCTACATTAAGGTGCGACCTTTTTGTAAATCGCATAATTTTAAAATTTTAATTCGGTCAGTTTTTTCGCATATTATCTCATGTTTTCGCAAATTTAATTATTGGACAATATTTTTTTGCTTTAAATTTTCAACTGTGCTATTGCTCATTTTGCATAACTCATCGGTTTGGCTTTCGTATACGTGGGAATCGATATTATTTTTTCTCGTTTTCGTAACCGATTCCAAATATATTTGTTGCCAACCTTTATTGCTATTGGTTTGGCTTTCGTATATTTTGGAATCGATATATATGTATATATTTTTTCGTTTTCGTTATCGATTCTTAATATAACTGTTGCCAACCTTTGTAGTCTCTGTTTTTCAGAAATTTAATTTAAACAAGCAAAATGAGCAAGCCAAAGCCAACTATCGCCAACCTCTCTCTAAGTAAGGAGTTGATCGACTTAAAGTAATTAAAACGTCAAAGGACGATGGCGAAAAATAGTATTTTGCGAATAAAGACGGGCCTTTTAGAAAAACCCATGTCGTTAGATCCAATTGAATTGGAATGTCGGCTCGACATATTGAATTCACATAGTGAAAACCTAATGAAATGCCAATCTAAAATTGAAGAGATTGATGAAGGCGACATGGCCCGAGGGGAGTTAGAGGACATAATTGTTGAAACGAAATCAATAATTAAAAATATTTTAGCCAAATTGACGTTCTAATTGCCGAAACATCTTTCGTAGCTTCTCACAGCTTAAGGCTCCCTCAAATGAATTTGCCGAAATTCAAGGGAGAATATTCAGAATTTAAAAACTTTATGAGTTTGTTTGAGAGCTTGGTTCATAACGGGGCATCTCGACTCTAACTGTCAAATCTATTGCTATTGCCATTGCCAAATCTGTATGTGGGCATTCGTTATCATAACATAATCATTTACGCAAAGGCGTGGGGTAGATAGGTTCGAGCTGATGTAGCGCATGCTTTGAGCTCTTGAAAAATTTATTTGATCACATTGCGAAATGCCGTCGGGTAGGTAGCTGATGTAGCGCACGTTTTGAGCTCTTCAACTCCTTATATCTTTTATGTGGAAAACAAAATTTATCCTTTTGTTTACAAATGTATTTCTGGGAAAAATAAAATAATAACAAAGGAAAAAGATCCTTTTTTTACAAATATATATCTGGGAAAAATAAGAATTCATATTTTTGGACTACTATATAATAATTGCGGCATAAATTTGATATACCAATTAAAATAATAATTTTAAAATGAGCAATGATATTTTGATTTTTGCTAGTATAAGTTTATTAAATTTAAGATTTCGCTTATTCCCAACCCTATTTGAATAATTTTTCTGTAGATTAACAATATTAAACTAAATATTAATTTTTTGAAAAAATGTTATTTTGAAAATGTACTTTATCTACTT
>NW_024396354.1:0-47223 GCF_016617805.1 Bactrocera tryoni
ATATTTAAGTTAATTAACCTTCTTCATCTTACTGAAGTTGACATAAAGCCATAACGGCAGTGCATTTGGAAGAATTCGACAATCTTATATTCAGGTATAAAGTCGATTTTCTTGTATATACATATTTAGCAGTCGATATTGAGTTGCTTTAAATCATTAATTTAACATATTTAAGTTAATTAACCTTCTTCATCTTACTGAAGTTGACATAAAGCCATAACGGCAGTGCATTTGGAAGAATTCGACAATCTTATATTCAGGTATAAATTCGATTTTCTTGTATATACACATTTTGTAGTCGATATTGAGTTGCCCTAAATCACTAATTTAACATATTTTAGTTAATTAACCTTCATCATCTTACTGAAGTTGACATAAAGCCATAACGGCAGTGCATTTGGAAGAATTCGACAATCTTATATTCAGGTATAAAGTCGATTTTCTTGTATATACACATTTAGCAGTCGATATTGAGTTGCTTCAAATCATTACTGTAACATATTTAGGTTAATAAGCCTTTTTCATCTTACTGAAGTTGACATAAAGCCATAACGGCAGTGCATTTGGAAGAATTCGACAATCTTATATTCAGGTATAAAGTCGATTTTCTTGTATATACACATTTAGCAGTCGTTATTGAGTTGCTTCAAATCATTAACATCAAATATTTGAGTACATTAGCCTTCTTCATCTTGCTGAAGTTGACATAAAGCCGTAACGGCAATGTATTTGGAAGGATTCGACAATCTTATATTCAGGTATAAAGTCGATTTTCTTGTATATACACATTTAGCAGTCGATATTGAGTTGCTTCAAATCATTAACATCAAATATTTGAGATAATTAACCTTCTTCATTTTACTGAAGTTGACATAAAGCCATAACGGCAGTGCATTTGGAAGAATTCGACAATCTTATATTCAGGTATAAAGTCGATTTTCTTGTATATACACATTTAGTAGTCGATATTGAGTTGCTTAAAATCATTAACATCAAACATTTAAGTTAATTAACCTTCTTCATTTTACTGAAGTTGACATAAAGCCATAACGGCAGTGCATTTGGAAGAATTCGACAATCTTATATTCAGGTATAAAGTCGATTTTCTTGTATATACACATTTAGCAGTCGATATTGAGTTGCTTCAAATCATTAACATCAAATATTTAAGTTAATTAACCTTCTTCATTTTACTGAAGTTGACATAAAGCCATAACGGCAGTGCATTTGGAAGAATTCGACAATCTTATATTCAGGTATAAAGTCGATTTTCTTGTATATACACATTTAGTAGTCGATATTGAGTTGCTTAAAATCATTAACATCAAACATTTAAGTTAATTAACCTTCTTCATTTTACTGAAGTTGACATAAAGCCATAACGGCAGTGCATTTGGAAGAATTCGACAATCTTATATTCAGGTATAAAGTCGATTTTCTTGTATATACACATCTTGCAGTCGATATTGAGTTGCTTAAAATCATTAACATCAAACATTAATTAACATTTAAGTTAATTAACCTTCTTCATCTACTGAAGTTGACATAAAGCCATAACGGCAGTGCATTTGGAAGAATTCGACAATCTTATATTCAGGTATAAAGTCGATTTTCTTGTATATACACATCTTGCAGTCGATATTGAGTTGCTTAAAATCATTAACATCAAACATTAATTAACATTTAAGTTAATTAACATTCTTCATTTTACTGAAGTTGACATAAAGCCATAACGGCAGTGCATTTGGAAGAATTCGACAATCTTATATTCAGGCATAAAGTCGATTTTCTTGTATATACACATTTAGCAGTCGATATTGAGTTGCTTTAAATCATTAACATCAAATATTTAAGTTAATTAACCTTCTTCATCTTGCTGAAGTTGACATAAAGCCATAACGGCAGTGCATTTGGAAGAATTCGACAATCTTATATTCAGGTATAAAGTCGATTTTCTTGTATATACACATTTAGCAGACGGTATTGAGTTGCTTCAAATCATTAACATCAAATATTTAAGTTAATTCACCTTCTCCATCTTGCTGAATTTGACATAAAGCCATAACGGCAGTGCATTTGGAAGAATTCGACAATCTTATATTCAGGTATAAAGTCGATTTTCTTGTATATACACATTTAACAGTCGGTATTGAGTTGCTTCAAATCATTAACATCAAATATTTAAGTTAATTAACCTTCTTCATTTTACTGAAGTTGACATAAAGCCATAACGGCAGTGCATTTGGAAGAACTCGACAATCTTATATTCAGGTATAAAGTCGATTTTCTTGTATATACACATTTAGCAGTCGATATTGAGTTGCTTTAAATCATTAATTTAACATCTTTAAGTTAATTAACCTTCTTCATCTTACTGAAGTTGACATAAAGCCATAACGGCAGTGCATTTGGAAGAATTCGACAATATTATATTAAGGTATAAAGTCCATTTTCTTGTATATGCACATTTAGCAGAAAAATATTGAGCTGCTTCATATCATTACTTTAACATTATTAAGTTAATTTACCTTCTTCATTTTACTGAAGTTGTCTAAGTTAATTTACCTTCTTCATTTTACTGAAGTTGACATAAAGCCATAACGGCAGTGCATTTGGAAGAATTCGATATTCTTGTATTCAGCTATAAAGTCGATTTTCTTGCATATACACATTTAGCAGTCGATATTGAGTTGCTTCAAATCATTAACATCAAATATTTAAGTTAATTAACCTTCTTCATTTTACTGAAGTTGACATAAAGCCATAACGGCAGTGCATTTGGAAGAATTCGACAATCTTATATTCAGGTATAAAGTCGATTTTCTTGTATGTACACATTTAGCAGTCGATATTGAGTTGCTTCAAATCATTAACATCAAATATTTAAGTTAATTAACCTTCTTCATTTTACTGAAGTTGACATAAAGCCATAACGACAGTGCATTTGGAAGAATTCGACAAACCTATATTCAGGTATAAAGTCGATTTTCTTGTATATACACATTTAGTAGTCGATATTGAGTTGCCCTAAATCACTAATTTAACATATTTAAGTTAATTAACCTTCTTCATCTTACTGAAGTCGACATAAAGCCATAACGGCAGTGCATTTGGAAGAATTCGACAATCTTATATTCAGATATAAAGTCGATTTTTTTGTATATTCACATCAAGCAGTCGATATTGAGTTGCTTAAAATCATTAACATCAAATATTTAAGTTAATTAACCTTCTTCATTTTACTGAAGTTGACATAAAGCCATAACGGCAGTGCATTTGGAAGAATTCGACAATCTTATATTCAGGTATAAAGTCGATTTTCTTGTATATACACACTTAGCAGTCGATATTGAGTTTCTTCAAATCATTAACATCAAATATTTAAGTTAATTAACCTTCTTCATTTTACTGAAGTTGACATAAAGCCATAACGGCAGTGCATTTGGAAGAATTCGACAATCTTATATTCAGGTATAAAGTCGATTTTCTTGTATATACACATTTAGCAGTCGATATTGAGTTGCTTCAAATCATTAACATCAAATATTTAAGTTAATTAACCTTCTTCATTTTACTGAAGTTGACATAAAGCCATAACGGCAGTGCATTTGGAAGAATTCGACAATCTTATATTCAGGTATAAAGTCGATTTTCTTGCATATACACATTTAGCAGTCGATATTGAGTTGTTTCAAATCATTAACATCAATTATTTAAGTTAATTAACCTTCTTCATCTTACTGAAGTTGACATAAAGCCATAACGGCAGTGCATTTGGAGGAATTCGACAATCTTGTGTTCAGGTATAAAGTCGATTTTCTTGTATATACATATTTAGCAGTCGGTATTGAGTTGCATCAAATAATTAACATCAAATATTTAAGTTAATTAACTTTCTCCATCTTGCTGAATTTGACATAAAGCCATAACGGCAGTGCATTGGGAAGAATTCGACAATCTAATGTTCAGGTTTAAAGTCGATTTTCTTGTATATACACATTTAGCAGTCGGTATTGAGTTGTTTCAAATCATTGGCATCAAATATTTAAGTTAATTATCCTTTTTCATTTTATCGTAGTTGACATAAAGCCATAACGGCAGTGCATTTGGAAGAATTCGACAATCTCATGTTCAGGTATAAAGTCGATTTTCTTGTATATACGCATTAAGCAGTCTATACTGAGTTGCTTCAAATCATTAACATCAAATATTTAAGTTAGTTAGCCTTCTTCATCTTATCGATGTTGACATAAAGCCATAACGGCAGTGCATTTGGAAGAATTCGACAATCTTATGTTCAGGTATAAAGTCGATTTTCTTGTATATACACATTTAACAATCGATATTGAGTTGCTTCAAATCATTACTTTAACATATTTAATTAAATTAACACTCTTCATCTTACTGAAGTTGACATAGGGCCATAACGACAACGCATTTGGAAGAATTCGACAATTTATATTCAGATATAAAGTCGATTCTCTTGTGTTTACACTTTTAGCAATCGATATTGAGTTGCTTCAAATCTTTACATTAACATATAAAAGTTAATTAACCTTCTTCAACTTACTGAAGTTGACATAAAGCCATAACGGCAGTGCATTTGGAAGAATTCGACAATCTTACATTCAGGTATAAAGTCGATTTTCTTTTATATACACATTTAATAGTCGATATTGAGTTGCTTCAAATCATTAACATCAAACATTAAGTTAATTAACCTTCTTCATTTTACTGAAGTTGACATAAAGCCATAACGGCAGTGCATTTGAAGAATTCGACAATCTTATATTCAGGTATAAAGTCGATTTTCTTGTATATACACATAAGGCAGTCGGTATTGAGTTCCTTCAAATCATTATCATCAAATATTTAAGTTAATTAACCCTATTCATCTTACCGAAGTTGACATAAAGCCATAACGGCAGTGCATTTGGAAGAATTCGACAATCTTATATTTAGGTATAAAGTCGATTTTCTTGTATATACACATTTAGCAGTCGATATTGAGTTGCTTCAAATCATTAACATCAAACATTAAGTTAATTAACCTTCTTCATTTTACTGAAGTTGACATAAAGCCATAACGGCAGTGCATTTGGAAGAATTCGACAATCTTATATTTAGATATAAAGTCGATTTTCTTGTATATTCACATCTAGCAGTCGATATTGAGTTGCTTAAAATCATTAACATCAAATATTTGATTTATTTAGCCTTCTTCATCTTACTGAAGTTGACATAAAGCCATAACGGCAGAGCATTTGGAAGAATTCGACAATCTTATATTCAGGTATATAGTCGATTTTCTTTTATATACACATTTAGCAGTCGATACTGAGTTGCTTCAAATCATTAACATCAAATATTTAAGTTAATTAGCCTTCTTCATTTTACTGAAGTTGACATAAAGCCAAGAGGGCAGCGCATTTGGATGAATTCGACCAACTTATGTATATTCAGGTATAAAGTCGATTTTCTTGTATATACACATTTAGCAGTTAATATTGAGTTGCTTAAAATCATTAACATCAAATATTTGATTTAATTAGCCTTCTTCATCTTACTGAAGTTGACATAAAGCCATAACGGCAGAGCATTTGGAAGAATTCGACAATCTTATATTCAGGTATAAAGTCGATTTTCTTTTATATACACATTTAGCAGTCGATATTGAGTTGCTTCAAATCATTAACATCAAATATTTAAGTTAATTAACCTTCTTCATTTTACTGAAGTTGACATAAAGCCATAACGGCAGTGCATTTGGAAGAATTCGACAATCTTATATTCAGGTATAAAGTCGATTTTCTTTTATATACACATTTAGCAGTCGATATTGAGTTGCTTCAAATCATTAACATCAAATATTTAAGTTAATTAGCCTTCTTCATCTTACCGAAGTTGACATAAAGCCATAACGGCAGTGCATTTGGAAGAATTCGACAATCTTATGTTGAGGTATAAAGTCGATTTTCTTGTATACACACGCTTAGCGGTCGTTATTGAGTTGCTTCAAATCATCAATTTAACATATTTAAGTTAATTAACTTTCTGCATCCTACTGAAGTTGACATAAAGCCATAACGGCAGTGCATTTGGAAGAATTCGACAATCTTATATTCAGGTATAAAGTCGATTTTCTTGTATATACACATTAAGAAGTCGATATGGAGTTACTTTAAATCATTAATTTAACATATTTAAGATATCTAGCCTTCTTCATCTTGCTGAAGTTGGCATAAAGCCATAACGGCAGTGCATTTGGAAGAATTCGAAAATCTTATATTCGGTATAAAGTCGATTTTCTTGTATATACACATTTAGCAGTCAATATTGAGTTGCTTCTAATCATTAGCATCAAATATTTAAGGTAATTAACTTTCTTCATCTTGCTGAAGTTGACATAAAGCCATAACGGCAGTGCATTTGGAAGAATTCGACAATTTTGTATTCAGGTATATAGTCGATTTTCTTGTATATACACATTTAGCAGTCGATATTGAGTTGCTTCAAATCATTAACATCAAATATTTAAGTTAATTAACCTTCTTCATTTTACTGAAGTTGACATAAAGCCATAACGGCAGTGCATTTGGAAGAATTCGACAATCTTATATTCAGGTATAAAGTAGATTTTCTTGTATTTACACATTTAGCAGTCGATATTGAGTTGCTTCAAATCATTAACATCAAATATTTAAGTTAATTAACCTTCTTCATTTTACTGAAGTTGACATAAAGCCATAACGGCAGTGCATTTGGAAGAATTCGAGACAATCAGGTATAAAGTAGATTTGCTTGTATATACATATTTAGTAATAGGTATTGAATTTCTTCAAATCATTAACATCAAATATTTAAGTTAGTTAGCCTTCTTCATCTTGCTAAAGTTGACATAAAGCCATAACGGCAGTGCATTTGGAAGAATTCGACAATCTTATATTCAGGTATAAAGTCGATTTTCTTGTATGTACACATTAAGCAGTCGATACTGAGTTGCTTCAAATCATTAACATCAAATACATAAGTTTATTAACCGTCTTCATCTTACTGAAGTTGACGTAAAGCCATAACGGCAGTGCAGTTGGAAGAATTCGACAATCTTATATTCAGGTATAAAGTAGATTTTCTTGTATTTACACATTTAGCAGTCGATATTGAGTTGCTTCAAATCATTAACATCAAATATTTAAGTTAATTAACCTTCTTCATTTTACTGAAGTTGACATAAAGCCATAACGGCAGTGCATTTGGAAGAATTCGACAATCTTATATTCAGGTATAAAGTCGATTTTCTTGTATTTACACATTTAGCAGTCGATATTGAGTTGCTTCAAATCATTAACATCAAATATTTAAGTTAATTAACCTTCTTCATTTTACTGAAGTTGACATAAAGCCATAACGGCAGTGCATTTGGAAGAATTCGACAATCTTATATTCACGTATAAAGACGATTTTCTTGCATATACAGATTTATCAGTCGATACTGAGTTGCTTCAAATCATTAACATCAAATATTTAAAATAATTAACCTTTTTCATCTTACTGAAGTTGACATAGAGCCATAACGGCAGTGCATTTGGAAGAATTCGACAATCTAAAATTCAGATATAAAGTCGATTTTCTTGTATATACACATCTAGCAGTCGATATTGAGTTGCTTCAAATCATTAACATAATATATTTTAGTTAATTAACCTGCTTCATCTTGCTGATGTTGACATAAAGCCATAACGACAGTGCATATGGAAAAATTCGACAATCTCATATTCAGGTATATAGTCGATTTTCTTGTATATACACATTTAGCAATCGATATTGAGTTTCTTCAATTCATTAGTTTAACTTATTTAAGTTAGTTAACTTTCTTCATTTTACTGAAGTTGACATAAAGCCATAACGGCAGTGCATGTGGAAGAATTTCAAAATCTTATATTTAGGTATAGAGTCGATTTTCTTGTTTATACGCATTTAGCAGTCGATATTGAGTAGCTTGTAATCATAAACTTTACATATTTAAGTTAAATAACCTTCTTCATCTTACTGAAGTTGACATAAAGCCATAACGGCAGTGCATTTGGAAGAATTCGACATTCTCATATTCAGGTATAAAGTCGATTTTCTTGAAAATACACATTTAGCAGTCAATATTGAGTTACTTTAAAACATTAATTTAACATATTTAAGTTAATTATGCTTCTTCATCTTACTGAAGTTGACATAAAGCCATAACGGCAGTGCATTTGGAAGAATTCGACAATCTTATATTCAGGTATAAAGTCGATTTTCTTGTATATTCACATCTAGCAGTCGATATTGAGTTGCTTAAAATCATTAACATCAAATATTTAAGTTAATTAACCTTCTTCATTTTACTGAAGTTGACATAAAGCCATAACGGCAGTGCATTTGGAAGAATTCGACAATCTTATATTCAGGTATAAAGTCGATTTTCTTGTATATACACATCTAGCAGTCGATATTGAGTTGCTTCAAATCATTAACATCAAATATTTAAGTTAATTAGCCTTCTTCATCTTACTGAAGTTGACATAAAGCCATAACGGCAGTGCATTTGGAAGAATTCGACAATCTTATATTCAGATATAAAGTCGATTTTCTTGTATATTCACATCTAGCAGTCGATATTGAGTTGCTTAAAATCATTAACATCAAATATTTAAGTTAATTAACCTTCTTCATCTTACTGAAGTTGACATAAAGCCATAACGGCAGTGCATTTGGAAGAATTCGACAATCTTATATTCAGATATAAAGTCGATTTTCTTGTATATTCACATCTAGCAGTCGATATTGAGTTGCTTAAAATCATTAACATCAAATATTTAAGTTAATTAACCTTCTTCATTTTACTGAAGTTGACATAAAGCCATAACGGCAGTGCATTTGGAAGAATTCGACAATCTTATATTTAGGTATAAAGTCGATTTTCTTGTATATACCCATCTTGCAGTCGATATTGAGTTGCTTTAAATCAATAACATCAAATATTTAAGTTAATTAACTTTCTTCATTTTACTGAAGTTGACATAAAGCCATAATTGCAGTGCATTTGGAAGAATTTCACAATCTTATATTTAGGTATAAAGTCGATTTTCTTGTATATACGCATTTAGCAATTGGCATGGAGTTGCTCCAAATCAATAACTTCACATATTTAACTTAATTAACCTTCTTCATCTCACTGAAGTTGACATAAATCCATAATGCCAGTGCATTTGGATGAATTCCATAATCTCATATTTAGGTATAAAGTCGATTTTCTTGTGTATACACATTTTTGATTAACCGTTTTCATCTCACTGAAGTTGACATAAAGCCATAACTGCAGTGCATTTGGATGAATTCCATAATCTCATATTTAGGTATAGAGTCGATTTTCTTGAATATACGCATTTAACAATCGATATTGAGTTGGTTCAAATCATTAAATCATTAAGTTAATTAACCTTCTTCATCTCACTGAAGTTGACATAAAACCATAACGGCAGTGCATTTGGAAGAACTCCGCAATCTAATATTTAGGTATAAAGTCATTTTTCTTGTATATACACATTTAGTTATAGATATTGAGTTGCTTAAAATCATTAACTTCACATATTTAAGTTAATTAACCTTCTTCATTTTACTGAAGTTGATAAAAAGCCATAACGGCAGTGCATTTGCAAAAACTGCAAAATCTCATATTTAGGTATAAATTCGATTTTCTTGTATATACGCATTTAGCAATCGACATGGAGTTGCTTCAAATCATTAATTTCACATAATTTAGTTAACTAACTTCCTTCATCTTACTGAAGTTGGCCTAACGCCATAACTGCAGTGCATTTGGAAGAATTCCACAATCTCATATTTAGGTATAAAGTCGATTTTCTTGAATATACGCATTTAACAATCGATATTGAGTTGGTTCAAATCATTAACTTCACATATTTAAGTTAATTAACTTTCTTCATCTTACTGAAGTTGACATAAATCCATAACGCCAGTGGATTTGGAAGAATTCCACAATCTTATATTTAGGTATAAAGTCGATTTTCTAGTATATACACATTTTTGAATAACCTTTTTTATTTTAGTGAAGTCGACAAAAAGCCATAACGGCAGTGAATTTGCCAGAAATCCAAAATCTTAAATTTAGGTTTAAATTCGATTTTCTTGTATATACGCATTTAGCAATTGGCATGGAGTTGCTCCAAATCATTAACTTCACATATTTAAGTTAATTAACCTTCTTCATCTTACTGAAGTTGACATAAATCCATAACGCCAGTGCATTTGGAAGAATTTCACAATCTCACATTTAGGTATAGAGTCGATTTTCTTGTGTATACACATTTTTGATTCACCTTTTTCATTTTACTGAAGTTGACAAAAAGCCATAACGGCAGTGCATTTGCAAGAAGTGCAAAATCTTATATTTAGGTATAAATTCGATTTTCTTGTATATACGCATTTAGCAATCGACATGGAGTTGCTCCAAATCATTAACTTCACATATTTAAGTTAATTAACCTTCTTCATCTTACTGAAGTTGACATAAATCCATAACGCCAGTGCATTTGGAAGAATTTCACAATCTCACATTTAGGTATAGAGTCGATTTTCTTGTGTATACACATTTTTGATTCACCTTTTTCATTTTACTGAAGTTGACAAAAAGCCATAACGGCAGTGCATTTGCAAGAAGTGCAAAATCTTGTATTTAGGTATAAATTCGATTTTCTTGTATATACGCATTTAGCAATCGACATGGAGTTGCTTCAAATCATTAACTTGACATAATTTAGTTAACTCATTTCCTTCATCTTATTGAAGTTGATATAAAGCCATAACGGCAGTGCATTTGGAAGAATTCCATAAACTTATATTTAAGGATAAAGTCGATTTTCTTGTATATATACATTTAGCAGTCGATATTGAGTTGCTTCAAAACATTTACTTCACTTATTTAAGTTAACTAACCGTCTTCATCTCACTGACGTTGTCATAAAGCCATAACGGCAGTGCATTTTGAAGAATTCCACAATCTTATATGTAGGTATAAAGTCGACTTTCTTGTATATACACATTTAGTTATAGATATTGAGTTGCTTAAAATCATTAACTTCACATATTTAAGTTAATTAACTTTCTTAATTTTACTGAAGTTGACATAAAGCCATAACGGCCGTGCATTTGGAAGAATTTCACAATCTTATATTTAGGTATAAAGTCGATTTTCTTGTATATACACATTTAGCAATCGATATTGAGTTGCTTCAAATCATTAGTTTAACATATTTAAGTTAATTAACCTTCTTCATCTTACTGAAGTTGACATAAAGCCATAACGGCAGTGCATTTGGAAGAATTTCACAATCTTATATTTAGGTATAAAGTCGATTTTCTTGTATATACACATTTAGTAATCGATATTGAGTTGCTTCAAATCATAAGTTCAACATATTTAAGTTAGTTAACCTTCTTCATCTTACTAAAGTTGATATAAAGCCATTACGGCAGTGCATTTGGAAGAATTCCGTAATCTTATATTTAGGTATAAAGTCGATTTTCTTGTATATACACATTTAGTTATAGATATTGAGTTGCTTAAAATCATTAACTTCACATATTTAAGTTAATTAACCTTCTTCATTTTACTGAAGTTGATATAAAGCCAGAACGGCAGTGCATTTGGATGACTTCGACAATCTTATATTCAGGTATAAAGTCGATTTTCTTGTATATACGCATTTAGCAGTCGATACTGAGTTGCTTTAAATCATTAATTTAACATATTTAAGTTAATTAGCCTTCTTCATCTTACTGAAGTTGACATAAAGCCATAACGGCAGTGCATTTGGAAGAATTCGACAATCTTATATTCAGGTATAAAGTCGATTTTCTTGTATATACGCATTTAGCAATCGATATTGAGTTGCTTCAAATCATTAACTTCACATATTTAAGTTAATTAACCTTCTTCATCTTACTGAAGTTGACATAAAGCCATAACGGCAGTGCATTTGGAAGAATTTCACAATCTTATATTTAGGTATAAATTCGATTTTCTTGTATATACGCATTTAGCAATATACATTGAGTTGCTCCAAATCATTAACTTCACATATTTAAGTTAATTAACCTTCTTCATCTCACTGAAGTTGACAAAAAGCCATAACGGCAGTGCATTTGCAAGAAGTGCAAAATCTTATATTTAGGTATAAATTCGATTTTCTTGTATATACGCATTTAGCAATCGACATGGAGTTGCTTCAGATCATTAACTTCACATATTTAAGTTAATTAACCTTCTTCATCTTACTGAAGTTGACATAAATCCATAACGCCAGTGCATTTGGAAGAGTTTCACAATCTCACATTTAGGTATAAAGTCGATTTTCTTGTGTATACACATTTTTGATTAACCGTTTTCATTTTATTGAAGTTGATAAAAAGCCATAACGGCAGTGCATTTGCAAGAAGTGCAAAATCTTATATTTAGGTATAAATTCGATTTTCTTGTATATACGCATTTAGCAATCGACATGGAGTTGCTTCAGATCATTAACTTCACATATTTAAGTTAATTAACTTTCTTAATTTTACTGAAGTTGACATAAAGCCATAATTGCAGTGCATTTGGAAGAATTTCACAATCTTATATTTAGGTATAAAGTCGATTTTCTTGTATATACGCATTTAGCAATTGGCATGGAGTTGCTCCAAATCAATAACTTCACATATTTAACTTAATTAACCTTCTTCATCTCACTGAAGTTGACATAAATCCATAATGCCAGTGCATTTGGATGAATTCCATAATCTCATATTTAGGTATAAAGTCGATTTTCTTGTGTATACACATTTTTGATTAACCGTTTTCATCTCACTGAAGTTGACATAAAGCCATAACTGCAGTGCATTTGGAAGAATTCGACAATCTTATATTCAGGTATAAAGTCGATTTTCTTGTATATACGCATTTAGCAATCGATACTGAATTGCTTCAAATCATTACTTTAACATATCTAAGGTAATTAACTTTTTTCACCTTACTGAAGTTGACATAAAGCAATAACGGCAGTGCGTTTGGAAGAATTCGACAATCTTATATTCAGGCAAAAAGTCGATTTTCTTGTATATACACATTAAGCAGTCGATATTGAGTTGCTTCAAATCATTAACTTCACATATTTAAGTTAATTAACCTTCTTCATTTTACTGAAGTTGACATAAAGCCATAACGGCAGTGCATTTGGAAGAATTCGACAATCTTATATTTAGGTATAAAGTCGATTTTCTTGTATATACACATTTAGCAATCGATATTGAGTTGCTTCAAATCATTAATTTCACATATTTAAGTTAATTAACCTTCTTCATCTTACTGAAGTTGACATAAAGCCATAACGGCAGTGCATTTGGAAGAATTTCACAATCTCATATTTAGGTATAAAGTCGATTTTTTTGTATATAGACATTTAGCAATCGATTTGAGTTACTTCAAATCATTAACTTCACATATTTAAGTTAATTAACCTTTTTCACCTTACTGAAGTTGACATAAATCCATAATGCCAGTGCATTTGGAAGAATTTCACAATCTCACATTTAGGTATAGAGTCGATTTTCTTGTATATACACATTTTTGAATAACCTTTTTTATTTTAGTGAAGTCGACAAAAAGCCATAACGGCAGTGCATTTGCAAGAAGTGCAAAATCTTATATTTAGGTATAAATTCGATTTTCTTGTATATACGCATTTAGCAATCGACATGGAGTTGCTCCAAATCATTAACTTCACATATTTAAGTTAATTAACCTTCTTCATCTTACTGAAGTTGATAAAAAGCCATAGCGGCAGTGCATTTGCAAAAACTGCAAAATCTTATATTTAGGTATAAATTCGATTTTCTATTATATACACATTTAGCTATCGATATTGAGTTGCCTTAAATCATTAACATCACATATTTAAGTTAATTAGTTAATTTAACATATTTAGGTTAACTTTCCTTACTCATCTTACTGAAGTTGGCATAACACCATAACGGCAGTGCATTTGGAAGAATTCGACATCCTTATGTTCAGGTATAAAGTCGATTTTTTTGTATATACACATTTAGCAGTCGATATAGAGTTGCTTCAAATCATTAACATCCAATATTTAAGTTAATTAACCTTCTAGATCTTGCTGAAGTTGACATAAAGCCATAACGGCAGTGCATTTGGAAGAATTCGACAATCTTATATTCAGGTATAAAGTCGATTTTCTTGTATATACACATATAGCAGTCGATACTGAGTTGCTTCAAATCATTAACATCAAATATTTAAGTTAATTAGCCTTATTCATTTTACTGAAGTTGACATAAAGCCATAAGGGCAGTGCATTTGGAAGAATTCGACAATCTTATATTCAGGTATAAAGTCGATTTTCTTGTATATACACATTAAGCAGTCGATATTGAGTTGCTTTAAATAATTAATTTAACATTTTTAAGTTAATTTACTTTCTTCATTTTACTGAAGTTGACATAAAGCCATAACGGCAGTGCATTGCGAAGAATTCCACAATCTTATATTCAGGTATAAATTCGAGTTTCTTGTATATACACATTAAGCAGTTGATATTGAGTTGCTTTAAATCATTAATTTAACATCTTTAAGTTAATTTACCTTCTTCATCTTACTGAAGTTGACATAAAGCCATAACGGGAGTGCATTTGGAAGAATTCGACAATCTTATATTCAGGTATAAAGTCGATTTTCTTGTATATACACATTTAGCAATCGATATTGAGTTGCTTCAAATCATTACTTTAACATATTTAAGTTAATTTACCTTCTTCATTTTACTGAAGTTGACATAAAGCCATAACGGCAGTGCATTGCGAAGAATTCCACAATCTTATATTCAGGTATAAATTCGAGTTTCTTGTATATACACATTAAGCAGTTGATATTGAGTTGCTTTAAATCATTAATTTAACATCTTTAAGTTAATTTACCTTCTTCATCTTACTGAAGTTGACATAAAGCCATAACGGCAGTGCATTTGGAAGAATTCGATAATCTCATATTCAGGTAAAAAGTCGATTTTCTTGCATATACACCTTTAGCAGTCGATATTGATTTGCTTGAAATCATTAATTTAACATCTTTAAGTTAATTTACCTTCTTCATCTTACTGAAGTTGACATAAAGCCATAACGGCAGAGCATTTGGGAGAATTCGACAATCTTATATTCAGGTATAAAGTCGATTTTCTTGTATATACACATTTAGCAGTCGATATTGAGTTGCTTTAAATCATTAGTTTAACATATTTAAGTTAATTCACCTTCTTCATCTTACTGAAGTGGACATAAAGCCATAACGGCAGTGCATTTGGAAGAATTCCACAATCCTATATTATGGTATAAAGTCGATTTTCTTGTATATTCACATTTAGCAATCGATATTGAGTTGCTTTAAATCATTAGTTTAACATATTTAAGTTAATTAACCTTCTTCATCTTACTGAAGTTGACATAAAGCCATAACGGCAATGCATTTGAAAGAATTCGACAATCTTATATTCAGGTATAAAGTCGATTTTCTTGTATATATACATTTAGCAGTCGATATTGAGTTGCTTTAAATCATTACTTTAATAACTTTAAGTTAATTAACCTTCTTCATCTTACTGAAGTTGACATAAAGCCATAACGGCTATGCATTTGGAAGAATTCGACAATCTTATATTCAGGTATAAAGTCGATTTTCTTGTATATATACATTTAGTAGTCGATATTGAATTGCCTTAAATCATTAATTTCACATATTTAAGTTAATTAACCTTCTTCATCTTACTGAAGTTGACATAAAGCCATAACGGCAGTGCATTTGGAAAAATTCGACATTCTTATATTCAGGTATAAAATCGATTTTCTTGTATATACACATTTAGCAGTCGATATTGAGTTGCTTAAAACCTATTTAATATGTTAACATATTTAAGTCAATTTACCTTCTTCATCTTACTGAAGTTGACATAAAGCCATAACGGCAGTGCATTTGGAAGAATTCGACATTCTTATATTCAAGTATAAAGTCGATTTTCTTGTATATACACATTTAGCAGTCGATATTGAGTTGCTTTAAATCATTAATTTAACATATTTAAGTTAATTAACCTTCTTCATCTTACTGAAGTTGACATAAAGCCATAACGGCAGTGCATTTGGAAGAATTCGACAATCTTGTATTCAGGTATAAAGTCGATTTTCTTGTATATACACATTTAGCAGTCGATATTGAGTTGCCCTAAATCACTAATTTAACATATTTAAGTTAATTAACCTTCTTCATCTTACTGAAGTTGACATAAAGCCATAACGGCAGTGCATTTGGAAGAATTCGACAATCCTATATGCAGGTATAAAATGGATTTTCTTGTATATACACATTTAGCAGTCGATATTGAGTTGCCCTTAATCACTAATTTAACATATTTAAGTTAACTAACCTCCTTCATCTTACTAAAGTTGACATAAAGCCATACCGGCAGTGCATTTGGAAGAATTCGACAATCTTATATTCAGGTATAAAGTCGATTTTCTTTTATATACACATTAAGCGGTCGATATTGAGTTGCTTCAAATCATTAACATCAAATATTTAAGTTAATTACCCTTCTTCATTTTACTGAAGTTGGCATAAAGCCATAACGGCAGTGCATTTGGAAGAATTCGACAATCTTATATTCAGGTATAAAGTCGATTTTCTTGTATATACACATTAAGCAGTCGATATTGAGTTGCTTCAAATCATTAACATCAAATATTTAAGTTAATTACCCTTCTTCATTTTTCTGAAGTTGACATAAAGCCATAACGGCAGTGCATTTGGAAGAATTCGACAATCTTATATTCAGGTAAAAAGTCGATTTTCTTGTATATACAACTTTAGCAGTCGATATTGAGTTGCTTGAAATAATTAATTTAACATCATTAATTTAACAATTTTAAGTTAATTAACCTTCTTCATCTTACTGAAGTAAATAACATACATAAAGCCATAACGGCAGTGCATTTGGATGACTTGGACAATCTTATATTCACGTATAAATTAGATTTTCTTGTATATACACATTTAGCAGTCGATATTGAGTTGCTTCAAATCATAAACATCAAATATTTGAGTTAATTAGCCTTCTTCATCTTGCTGAAGTTTACATAAAGCCATAACGGCAGTGCATTTGGAAGAATTCGACAATCTTATATTCAGGTATAAAGTCGATTTTCTTGTATATACACATTTAGCAGTCGATATTGAGTTGCTTCAAATCATAAACATCAAATATTTAAGTTAATTAGCCTTCTTCATCTTGCTGAAGTTTACATAAAGCCATAACGGCAGTGCATTTGGAAGAATTCGACAATCTTATGTTCAGATATAAAGTCGATTTTCTTGAATATACACATTTAGCAGTCGATATTGAGTTGCTTCAAATCATTAACATCAAATATTTAAGTTAATTAACCATCTTCATCTTACCGAAGTTGACATTAAGCCATAACGGCAGTGCATTTGGAGAAATTCGACAATCTTATATTCAGGTATAAAGTCGATTTTCTTGTATATACACATTTAGCAGTCGATATTGAGTTGCTTTAAATCATTAATTTAACATATTTAAGTTAATTAACCTTATTCATCTTACTGAAGTTGACATAAAGCCATAACGGCAGTGCATTTGGAAGAATTCGACAATCTTATATTCAGGTATAAAGTCGATTTTCTTGTATATACACATTTAGCAGTCGATATTGAGTTGCTTCAAATCATTAACATCAAATATTTAAGTTAATTAGCCTTCTTCATTTTACTGAAGTTGACATAAAGCCATAACGGCAGTGCATTTGGAAGAATTCGACAATCTTATATTCAGGTATAAAGTTGATTTTTTTGTATATACACATTTAGCAGTCGATATTGAGTTGCTTCAAATCATTAACTTAACATATTTAAATTAATTAACCTTCTTCAGCTTACTGAAGTTGACATAAAGCCATAACGGCAGTGCATTTGGATGAATTCGACAATCTTATATTCAGGTATAAAGTCCATTTTCTTTTATATAAACATTAAGCAGTCGACATTGAGTTGCTTTAAATCATTAGTTTAACATATTTAAGTTAATTTACCTTCTTCATCTTATTGAAGTTAACATAAAGCCATAACGGCAGTGCATTTGGAAGAATTCGACAATCTTATATTCAGGTATAAAGTCGATTTTCTTGTATATACACATTCAGCAATCGATATTGGGTTGCTTCAAATCATTAAATTAACATATTTAAGTTAATTAACTTTCTTGATCTTACCGAAGTTGACATAAAGCCATAACGGCAGTGCATTTGGAAGAATTCGACAATCTTATATTCAGGTATAAAGTCGATTTTATTGTATATACACATTTAGTAGTCGATATTGAGTTGCTTAAAATCATTAACATCAAACATTTAAGTTAATTAACCTTCTTCATCTTACTGAAGTTGACATAAAGCCATAACGGCAGTGCATTTGGAAGAATTCGACAATCTTATATTCAGGTATAAAGTCGATTTTCTTGTATATACACATTTAGTAGTCGATATTGAGTTGCTTAAAATCATTAACATCAAACATTTAAGTTAATTAACCTTCTTCATCTTACTGAAGTTGACATAAAGCCATAACGGCAGTGCATTTGGAAGAATTCGACAATCTTATATTCAGGTATAAAGTCGATTTTCTTGTATATACACATTTAGCAGTCGATATTGAATTGCCTTAAATCATTAATTTCACATATTTAAGTTAGTTATGCTTCTTCATCTTACTGAAGTTGACATAAAGCCATAATGACAGTGCATTTGGAAGAATTCGACAACCTCATATTCAGGTATAAAGACGATTTTTTTGTATATACACATTTAGCAGTCGATATTGAATTGCCTTAAATCATTAATTTCACATATTTAAGTTAGTTATGCTTCTTCATCTTACTGAAGTTGACATAAAGCCATAACGGCAGTGCATTTGGAAGAATTCGACATTCTTATATTCAGGTATAAAGTCGATTTTCTTGTATATACACATTTAGCAGTCGATATTGAGTTGCTTCAAATGATTAAGATCAAATATTTAAGTTAATTAACCTTCTTCATCTTACTGAAGTTGACATAAAGCCATAACGGCAGTGCATTTGGAAGAATTCGACAATCTTATATTCAGGTATAAAGTCGATTTTCTTGTATATACACATTTAGCAGTCGATATTGAGTTGCTTCAAATGATTAAGATCAAATATTTAAGTTAATTAACCTTCTTCATCTTACTGAAGTTGACATAAAGCCATAACGGCAGTGCATTTGGAAGAATTCGACCACCTTATATTCTGGTATAAAGTCGATTTTCTTGTATATACACATTTAGCAGTCGATATCGAATTGTCTTAAATCATTAATTTCACATATTTATGTTAGCTATGCTTCTTAATCTTACTTGAGTTGACATAAAGCCATAACGGCAGTGCATTTGGAAGAATTCGACATTCTTATGTTCAGGTATAAATTCGTTTTTCTTGTATATGCACATTTAGCAGTCGATATTGAGTTGCTTTAAATCATTAATTTAACATATTTAAGTTAATTTACCTTCTTCATCTTACTGAAGTTGACATAAAGCCATAACGGCAGTGCATTTGGAAGAATTCGATAATCTCATATTCAGGTAAAAAGTCGATTTTCTTGTACATATATACACATTTAGCAGTCGATATTTAAATATTTTAAATCATCAATTTAACATCTTTAAGTAAATTCACCTTCTTCATCTAATTAAAGTTGACATAAAGCCATAACGGCAGTGCATTTGGAAGAATTCGACAATCTTATATTCAGGTATAATGTCGATTTTCTTGTATATACACATAAAGCAGTCGATATTGAGTTGCTTTAAATCACTAATTTAACATATTTAAGTTAATTAACCTTCTTCATCTTACTGAAGTTGACATAAAGCCATAACGGCAGTGCATTTGGAAGAATTCGACAATCTTATATTCAGGTATAAAGTCGATTTTCTTGTATATACACATCTTGCAGTCGATATTGAGTTGCTGAAAATCATTAACATCAAATATTTAAGTTAATTAACCTTCTTCATCTTACTGAAGTTGAGATAAAGCCATAACGACAGAGCATGTGGAAGAATTCGACAATCTTATATTCAGGTATGATGTCGATTTTCTTGTATATACATACACACTAAGCAGTCGATGTTAAGTTGTTTTAAATCAATAATTTAGCATATTTAAGTTAATTTACCTTCTTCAGCTTACTGAAGTTGACATAAAGCCATAACGGCAGTGCATTTGGAAGAATTCGACAATCTTATATTCAGGTATAAAGTCGATTTTCTTGTATATACACATCTAGCAGTCGATATTGACTTGCTTCCATTCATTAATTTAACATATTTAAGTTAATTAACCTTCTTCATCTTCCAGAAGTTGACATAAAGCAAAACCGGCAAAGCAGTTGGAAGAAATCGACAATGTTATATTCAGGTATAAAGTCGATTTTCTTGTATATACACATCTAGCAGTCGATATTGACTTGCTTCAAATCATTAATTTAACATATTTAAGTTAATTAACCTTCTTCATTTTACTGAAGTTGACATAAAGCCATAACGGCAGTGCATTTGGAAGAATTCGACAATCTTATATTCAGGTATAAAGTCGATTTTCTTGTATATACACATTTAGCAGTCGATATTGAGTTGCTTTTAATCATTAATTTAACATATTTAAGTTAATTAACCTTCCTCATCTTACTGAAGTTGACATAAAGCCATAACGGCAGTGCATTTGGAAGAATTCGACAATCTTATATTCAGGTATAAAGTCGATTTTCTTGTATATACACATTTAGCAGTCGATATTGAGTTGCTTTAAATCATTAATTTAACATATTTAAGTTAATTAACCTTCTTCATCTTACTGAAGTTGACATAAAGCCATAACGGCAGTGCATTTGGAAGAATTCGACAATCTTATATTCAGGTATAAAGTCGATTTTCTTGTATATACACATTTAGTAGTCGATATTGAGTTGCTTTAAATCATTAACATCAAATATTTGAGTTAATTAGCCTTCTTCATCTTGCTGAAGTTGACATAGAGCCATAACGGCAG
Organism: Bactrocera tryoni; assembly: GCF_016617805.1. Classification (NCBI taxonomy): domain Eukaryota; kingdom Metazoa; phylum Arthropoda; class Insecta; order Diptera; family Tephritidae; genus Bactrocera; species Bactrocera tryoni. The sequence continues at coordinate 21,243 of NW_024396354.1, forward strand.
TGCATTTGGAAGAATTCGACAATCTTATATTGAAGTATAAAGTCGATTTTCTTGTATATACACATTTAGTAGTCGATATTGAGTTGCTTTAAATCATTAATTTAACATATTTAAGTTAATTAACCTTCTTCATCTTACTGAAGTTGACATAAAGCCATAACGGCAGTGCATTTGGAAGAATTCGACAATCTTATATTCAGGTATAAAGTCGATTTTCTTGTATATACACATTTAGCAGTCGATATTGAGTTGCTTTAAATCATTTATTTAACATATTTGAGTTAATTAGCCTTCTTCATCTTGCTGAAGTTGACATAAAGCCATAACGGCAGTGCATTTGGAAGAATTCGACAATCTTATATTGAAGTATAAAGTCGATTTTCTTGTATATACACATTTAGTAGTCGATATTGAGTTGCTTTAAATCATTAATTTAACATATTTAAGTTAATTTACTTTCTTCATCTTACCGAAGTTGACATAAAGCCATAACGGCAGTGCATTTGTAAAAATTCGACAATCTTATATTCAGGTATAAAGTCGATTTTCTTGTATATACACATTTAGCAGTCGATATTGGATTGCCTTAAATAATAAGTTTAGCATACTTTAGTTAATTAACTTTCTTCATCTTACTGAAGTTGACATAAAGCCATAACGGCAATGCAGTTGGAAGAAATCAACAATCTTATGTTCAGGTATAAAGTCGATTTTCTTGTATATACACATTAAGCAATCGATATTGAGTTGCTTCAAATCATTAATTTAACATATTTAAGTTAACTATGCTTCTTCATCTTACTGAAGTTGACATAAAGCCATAACGGCAGTGCAGTTGGAAGAAATCAACAATCTTATGTTCAGGTATAAAGTCGATTTTCTTGTATATACACATTTAGCAATCGATATTGAGTTGCTTCAAATCATTAATTTAACATATTTAAGTTAATTAACCTTCTTCATCTTACTGAAGTTGACATAATGCCATAACGGCAGTGCATTTGGAAGAATTCGACAATCTTATATTCAGGTATAAAGTCGATTTTCTTGTATATACACATTTAGCAGTCGATATTGAGTTGCTTTAAATCATTAATTTAACATATTTAAGTTAACTATGCTTCTTCATCTTACTGAAGTTGACACTGAGCCATAACGGCAGTGCATTTGGAAGAATTCGACAATCTTATATTCAGGTATAAAGTCGATTTTCTTGTATATACACATTTAGCAGTCGATATTGAGTTGCCTTAAATCATTAATTTAACATATTTAAGTTAATTAACTTTCTTCATCTTACTGAAGTTGACATAAAGCCATAACGGCAGTGCATTTGGAAGAATTCGACAATCTTATATTCAGGTATAAAGTCGATTTTCTTGTATATACACATTTAGCAATCGATATTGAGTTGCTTCAAATCATTAATTTAACATATTTAAGTTAATTTACCTTCTTCATCTTACTGAAGTTGACATAAAGCCATAACGGCAGTGCATTTGGAAGAATTCCACAATCTTATATTAAGGTATAAAGTCGATTTTCTTGTATATACACATTTAGCAATCGATATTGAGTTGCTTCAAATCATTAATTTAACATATTTAAGTTAATTTACCTTCTTCATCTTACTGAAGTTGACATAAAGCCATAACGGCAGTGCATTTGGAAGAATTCGACAATCTTATATTCAGGTATAAAGTCGATTTTCTTGTATATACACATTTAGCAATCGATATTGAGTTGCTTCAAATCATTAATTTAACATATTTAAGTTAATTAACCTTCTTCATCTTACTGAAGTTGACATAAAGCCATAACGGCAGTGCATTTGGAAGAATTCCACAATCTTATATTCAGGTATAAAGTCGATTTTCTTGTATATACACATTTAGCAATCGATATTGAGTTGCTTCAAATCATTAGTTTAACATATTTAAGTTAATTAACCTTCTTCATCTTACTGAAGTTGACACAAAGCCATAACGGCAGTGCATTTGGAAGAATTCCACAATCTTATATTAAGGTATAAAGTCGATTTTCTTGTATATACACATTTAGCAATCGATATTGAGTTGCTGCAAACTATTTACTTCACTTATGTAAGTTAATTAACCTTCTTCATCTTACTGAAGTTGACATAAAGCCATAACGGCAGTGCATTTGGAAGAATTCCACAATCTTATGTTAAGGTATAAAGTCGATTTTCTTGTATATACACATTTAGCAATCGATATTGAGTTGCTGCAAACTATTTACTTCACTTATGTAAGTTAATTAACCTTCTTCATCTTACTGAAGTTGACATAAAGCCATAACGGCAGTGCATTTGGAAGTATTCCACAATCTTATATTAAGGTATAAAGTCGATTTTCTTGTATATACACATTTAGCAATCGATAGTGAGTTGCTCCAAATCATTAATTCAACATATTTAAGTTAATTAACCTTCTTCATCATAGTGAAGTGGACATAAAGCCATAACGGCAGTGCATTTGGAAGAATTCCACAATCTTATATTAAGGTATAAAGTCGATTTTCTTGTATATACACATTTAGCAATCGATAGTGAGTTGCTCCAAATCATTAATTCAACATATTTAAGTTAATTAACCTTCTTCATCATAGTGAAGTGGACATAAAGCCATAACGGCAGTGCATTTGGAAGAATTCCACAATCTTATATTAAGGTATAAAGTCGATTTTCTTGTATATACACAATTAACAATCGATATTGAGTTGCTTCAAATCATTACTCTACCAGAGTTAAGTTAATTAACCCTCTTCACCTTACTGAAGTGGACATAAAGCCATAACGGCAGTGCATTTGGAAGAATTCGACAATCTTATATTGAGGTATAAGGTCGATTTTCTTGTACAAACACATTTAGCAGTCGACATTGAGTTGCTTTAAATCATTAGTTTAACATATTTAAGTTAATTAGCCTTATTCATTTTGCTGAAGTGGACATAAAGCCATAACGGCAGTGCATTTGGAAGAATTCGACAATCTTATATTCAGGTATAAAGTCGATTTTCTTGTATATACACATTCAGCAATCGATATTGAGTTGCTTCAAATCATTTATTTAACATATTTAAGTTAATTAACTTTCTTCACCTTCCTGAAGTTGACATAAAGCCATAACGGCAGTGCATTTGGAAGAGTTCCACAATCTTATATTAAGGTATAAAGTCGATTTTCTTGTATATATGTACACATTTAGCAATCGATATTGAGTTGCCTCAAATCAATAATTCAACATATTTATGTAAATTTACCTCCTTCATCTTACTGAAGGGGACAAAGCCATAACGGCAGTGCATTTGGAAGAATTCCACATTCTTATATTACGGCATAAAGTCGATTTTCTTGTATGTTCACACTTAGCAATCGATATTGAGTTGCTTCAAATCATTTATTTAACATATTTAAGTTAATTAACTTTCTTCACCTTCCTGAAGTTGACATAAAGCCATAACGGTAAAGTATTTGGAAGAATTCGACAATCTTATATTCAGGTATAAAGTCGATTTTCTTGTATAAACACATCTAGCAGTCGATACTGAGTTGCCGTAAGTCATTAATTTAACATATTTAAGTTAATTAACCTTCTTCATCTTACTGAAGTTGACATAAAGCCATAACGGCAGTGCATTTGGAAGAATTCGACAATCTTATATTAAGGTATAAAGTCGATTTTCTTGTATATACACATTTAGCAATCGATATTGAGATGCTTCAAATCATTAGTTTAACATATTTAAGTTAATTTGCCTTCCTCATCTTACTGAAGTGGACATAGAGCCATAACGGCAGTGCATTTGGAAGATTTCCACAATCCGCTATTAAGGCATAAAGTCGATTTTCTTGTATATTCACAATTAGCAATCGATATTGAGTTGCTTCAAATCATTAGTTTAACATATTTAAGTTAATTAACCTTCTTCATCTTACTGAAGTGGATATAAAGCCATAACGGCAGTGCATTTGGAAGAATTCCGCAATCTTATATTTAGGTATAAAGTCGATTTTCTTGTATATACACATTAGCAATCGATATTGAGTTGCGTCAAAAGATTTACTTCACTTATTTAAGTTAACTAACCGTATTTATCTCACTGCCGTTGTCATAAAGCCATAGTGGCAGTGCATTTGGAAAAATTCCACAATCTTATATTAAGGTATGAAGACGATTTTCTTCTATATACACATTTAGCAATCGATATTGAGTTGCTTCAAATCATCAGTTTAACATATTTAAGTTAATTAACCTTCTTCATCTTACTGAAGTTGACATAAAGCCATAACGGCAGTGCATTTGGAAGAATTCCACAATCTTATATTAAGGTATAAAGTCGATTTTCTTGTATATACACATTTAGCAATCGATATTGAGTTGCTTCAAATCATTTATTCAACATGTTTACGTTAATTAACAATTTTCATCTTACTAAAGTTGGCATAAAGCCATAACGGCAGTGCATTTGGAAGACATCCACAATCTTATATTAAGGTATAAAGTCGATTTTCTTGTATATACAAATTTAGCAACCGATATTGAGTTGCTAGAAATCATTAATTTAACATATTTAAGTAAATTAAAATTCTTCATCTTACTGAAGTTGACATAAAGCCATAACGGCAGTGCATTTGGAAGAGTTCCACAATCTTATATTAAGGTATAAAGTCGATTTTCTTGTATATACACATTTAGCAATCGATATTGAGTTGCTTCAAATCATTAACATCAAATATTTAAGTTAATTAACCTTCTTCATCTTACTGAAGTTGACATAAAGCCATAACGGCAGTGCATTTGGAAGAGTTCGACAATCTTATATTAATGTATAAAGTCGATTTTCTTGTATATACACATTTAGCAATCGATATTGAGTTGCTTCAAATCATTTATTCAACATGTTTAAGTTAATTAACAATTTTCATCTTACTGAAGTTGACATAAAGCCATAACGGCAGTGCATTTGGAAGAACTAGACAATCTTATATTCAGGTATAAAGTCGATTTTCTTGTATATACACATTTAGCAATCGATATTGAGTTGCTTCAAATCATTAATTTAACATATTTAAGATAACAAACCATCTCCATCTTACTGAAGTTGACATAAAGCCATAACGGCAGTGCATTTGGAAGAATTCGACAGTCTTATATTCAGGTATAAAGTCGATTTTCTTGTACATACACATTTAGAAGTCGATATTAAGTTGCTTTAAATCATTTATTTAAAATCTTTAAGTTAATTAACCTTCTTCATCTTACTGAAGTTGACATAAAGCCATAACGGCAGTGCATTTGGAAGAATTCGACAATCTTATATTCAGGTATAAAGTCGATTTTCTTGTACATACACATTTAGAAGTCGATATTAAGTTGCTTTAAATCATTTATTTAAAATCTTTAAGTTAATTAACCTTCTTCATCTTACTGAAGTTGACATAAAGCCATAACGGCAGTGCATTTGGAAGAATTCGACAATCTTATATTCAGGTATAAAGTCGATTTTCTTGTATATACACATTTAGCAGTCGATACTGAGTTGCATTAAATCATTTATTTAACATATTTAAGTTCATTAACTTTCTTCACCTTACTGAAGTTGACATAAAGCCATAATGGCACTGCATTTGGAAGAATTTGACAATCTTATATTCAGGTATAAAGTCGCTTTTCTTGTATATACATATACATTTAGCAGTGGATATCGAATTGCCTTAAATCATTACATTAACATATTTAAGTTAATTAACCTTCTTCATCTTACTGAAGTTGACATAAAGCCATAACGGCAGTGCATTTGGAAGAATTTGACAATCTTATATTCAGGTATAAAGTCGATTTTCTTGTATATACACATTTAGCAGTCGATACTGAGTTGCATTAAATCATTTATTTAACATATTTAAGTTCATTAACTTTCTTCACCTTACTGAAGTTGACATAAAGCCATAATGGCACTGCATTTGGAAGAATTTGACAATCTTATATTCAGGTATAAAGTCGCTTTTCTTGTATATACACATTTAGCAGTCGATATTGAGTGGCTTTAAATAATTAATTTAACATATCTAAGTTAATTTACTTTCTTCACCTTACTGAAGTTGACATAAAGCCATAACGGCAGTGCATTTGGAAGAATTCGACAATCTTATATTCAGGTATAAAGTCGATTTTCTTGTATATACACATTTAGCAGTCGATATTGAGTTGCTTTAAATCATTAATTTAACATATTTAAGTTAATTTACCTTCTTCATCTTGCTGAAGTTGGCATAAAGCCATAACGGCAGTGCATTTGGAAGAATTCGACAATCTTATATTCAGGTATAAAGTCGATTTTCTTGTATATACACATTTAGCAGTCGATATTGAGTTGCTTTAAATCATTAATTTAACATATTTAAGTTAATTAACCTTCTTCATCTTACTGAAGTTGACATAAAGCCATTACGGCAGTGCATTTGGAAGAATTCGACAATCTTATATTCAGGTATAAAGTCGATTTTCTTGTATATACACATTTAGCAGTCGATATTGAGTGGCTTTAAATAATTAATTTAACATATCTAAGTTAATTTACTTTCTTCACCTTACTGAAGTTGACATAAAGCCATAACGGCAGTGCATTTGGAAGAATTCGACAATCTTATATTCAGGTATAAAGTCGATTTTCTTGTATATACACATTTAGCAGTCGATATTGAGTTGCTTCAAATTATTTACTTCACTTATTTAAGTTAATTAACCTTCTTCATATTACTGAAGTTGACATAAAGCCATAACGGCAGTGCATTTGGAAGAATTCCACATCCTTATATTAAGGTATAAAGTCGATTTTCTTGTATATACACATTTGGCAATCGATATTGAGTTGCTGCAAATCATTAATTTAACATATTTAAGTTAATTAACCTTCTTCATCTTACTGAAGTTGACATAAAGCCATAACGGCAGTGCATTTGGAAGAATTCGACAATCTTATATTCAGGTATAAAGTACATTTTCTTGTATATACACATTAAGCAATCGATATTGAGTTGCTTTAAATCATTAATTTAACATCTTTAAGTTAATTTACCTCTTCATCTTACTGAAGTTGACATAAAGCCATAACGGCAGTGCATTTGGAAGAATTCGATAATCTCATATTCAGGTAAAAAGTCGATTTTCTTGTATATACACATTCAGCAATCGATATTGAGTTGCTTCAAATTATTTACTTCACTTATTTAAGTTAATTAACCTTCTTCATATTACTGAAGTTGACATAAAGCCATAACGGCAGTGCATTTGGAAGAATTCCACATCCTTATATTAAGGTATAAAGTCGATTTCCTTGCATATACACACTTAGGAATCGATATTGAGTTGCTTCGAATCATTAGTTTGACATATTGAAGTTCACTTACCTTCTTAATCTTACAGAAGTGGACATAAAGCCATAACGGCAGTGCATGTGGAAGACTTCCACAATCTTGTTTTAGGGTATAAAGGCGATTTTCTTGTATATACACATTTAGCAATCGATATTGAGTTGCTTTAAATCATTTACTTAACATATTTAAGTTAAATAACCTTCTTCATCTTACTGAAGTTGACATAAAACCATAACGGCAGTGCATTTGGAAGAATTCGACAATCTTATATTCAGGTATGAAGTCGATTTTCTTGTATATACACATTTAGCAGTCGATATTGAGTTGCTTTAAATCATTTATTTAACATATTTAAGTTAATTAACCTTCTTCATCTTACTGAAGTTGACATAAAGCCATAACGGCAGTGCATTTGGAAGAATTCGACAATCTTATATTCAGGTATAAAGTCGATTTTCTTGTATATACACATTTAGCAGTCGATATTGAGTTGCTTTAAATCATTTATTTAACATATTTAAGTTAATTAACCTTCTTCATCTTACTGAAGTTGACATAAAGCCATAACGGCAGTGCATTTGGAAGAATTCGACAATCTTATATTCAGGTAAAAAGTCGATTTTCTTGTATATACACATTTAGCAGTCGATATTGAGTTGCTTTAAATCATTTATTTAACATATTTAAGTTAATTTACCTTCTTCATCTTACTGAAGTTGACATAAAGCCATAACGGCAGTGCATTTGGAAGAATTCGATAATCTCATATTCAGGTAAAAAGTCGATTTTCTTGTATATACACATTTAGCAGTCGATATTGAGTTGCTTTAAATCATTTATTTAACATCTTTAAGTTAATTTACCTTCTTCATCTTACTGAAGTTGACATAAAGCCATAACGGCAGTGCATTTGGAAGAATTCGACAATCTCATATTCAGGTAAAAAGTCGATTTTCTTGTATATACACATTTAGCAGTCGATATTGAGTTGCTTTAAATCATTTATTTAACATCTTTAAGTTAATTTACCTTCTTCATCTTACTGAAGTTGACATAAAGCCATAACGGCAGTGCATTTGGAAGAATTCGACAATCTTATATTCAGGTATAAAGTCGATTTTCTTGTATATACACATTTAGCAATCGATATTGAGTTGCTTTAAATCATTTATTTAACATCTTTAAGTTAATTTACCTTCTTCATCTTACTGAAGTTGACATAAAGCCATAACGGCAGTGCATTTGGAAGAATTCGACAATCTTATATTCAGGTATAAAGTCGATTTTCTTGTATATACACATTTAGCAGTCGATATTGAGTTGCTTTAAATCATTTATTTAACATCTTTAAGTCATTTTCCTTCTTCATCTTATTGAAGTTGACATAAAGCCATAACGGCAGTGCATTTGGAAGAATTCGACAATCTTATATTCAGGTATAAATTCCATTTTCTTGTATATGCACATTAAGCAGTCGATATTGAGTTGCTTTAAGTTAATTTACCCTCTTCATCTTACTGAAGTTGACATAAAGCAATAACGGCAGAGCATTTGGGAGAATTCAACAATCTTATATTCAGGTACGAAGTCGATTTTCTTGTATATACACATTTAGCAATCGATATTGAGTTGCTTTAAATCATTTATTTAACATCTTTAAGTCATTTTCCTTCTTCATCTTATTGAAGTTGACATAAAGCCATAACGGCAGTGCATTTGGAAGAATTCGACAATCTTATATTCAGGTATAAAGTCGATTTTCTTGTATATACACATTTAGCAGTCGATATTGAGTTGCTTTAAATCATTTATTTAACATATTTAAGTTAATTTACCTTCTTCATCTTACTGAAGTTGACATAAAGCCATAACGGCAGTGCATTTGGAAGAATTCGACAATCTTATATTCAGGTATAAAGTCGATTTTCTTGTATATACACATTTAGCAGTCGATATTGAGTTGCTTTAAATCATTTATTTAACATATTTAAGTTAATTAACCTTCTTCATCTTACTGAAGTTGACATAAAGCCATAACGGCAGTGCATTTGGAAGAATTCGACAATCTTATATTCAGGTATAAGGTCGATTTTCTTGTATATACACATTTAGCAGTCGATATTGAGTTGCTTTAAATCATTAATTTAACATATTTAAGTTAATTAACCTTCTTCATCTTACTGAAGTTGACATAAAGCCATAACGGCAGTGCATTTGGAAGAATTCGACAATCTTATATTCAGGTATAAGGTCGATTTTCTTGTATATACACATTTAGCAGTCGATATTGAGTTGCTACAAATCATTAATTTAACATATTTAAGTTAACTAACCTTCTTCATCTTACTAAAGTGGACATAAAGCCATAACGGCAGCGCATTTGGAAGAATTCCACATCCTTATATTAAGGTATAAAGTCGATTTTCTTGTATATACACATTTGGCAATCGATATTGAGTTGCTACAAATCATTAATTTAACATATTTAAGTTAACTAACCTTCTTCATCTTACTAAAGTGGACATAAAGCCATAACGGCAGTGCATTTGGAAGAATTCAACAATCTCATATTAAGGTACAAAGTCGATTTTCTTGTATATAGACATTTAGCAATTGATATTTAGTTTCTTCAAATCATTAATTTAACATATTTAAGTTAATTGACTTTCTTCATCTTACTGAAGTGGACATAAAGCCATAACGGCAGCGCATTTTGAAGAATTCGACAGCCTTATATTCAGGTATAAAGTCGATTTTCTTGTATATACACATTTAGCAGTCGATATTGAGTTGCTTTAAATCATTAATTTAACATATTTAAGTTAATTTACCTTCTTCATCTTACTGAAGTTGACATAAAGCCATAACGGCAGAGCATTTGGGAGAATTCGATAATCTCATATTCAGGTAAAAAGTCGATTTTCTTGTATATACACCTTTAGCAGTCGATATTGAGTTGCTTCAAATCATTTATTTAACATATTTAAGATAACAAACCTTCTTCATCTTACTGAAGTTGACATAAAGCCATAACGGCAGTGCATTTGGAAGAATTCGACAATCTTATATTCAGGTATAAAGTCGATTTTCTTGTATATACACATTTAGCAATCGATATTGAGTTGCTTTAAATCAATAATTTAACATATTTAAGTTAATTAACCTTCTTCATCTTACTGAAGTTTACATAAAGCCATAACGGCAGTGCATTTGGAGAATTCGACATTCCTATATTCAGGTATAAAGTCGATTTTCTTGTACATACACATTTAGCAATCGATATTGAGTTGCTTTAAATCATTAATTTAACATATTTAAGTTAATTAACCTTCTTCATCTTACTGAAGTTGACATAAAGCCATAACGGCAGTGCATTTGGAAGAATTCGACAATCTTATATTCAGGTATAAAGTCGATTTTCTTGTATATACACATTTAGCAGTCGATATTGAGTTGCTTCAAATCATTTATTTAACATATTTAAGATAACAAACCTTCTTCATCTTACTGAAGTTGACATAAAGCCATAACGGCAGTGCATTTGGAAGAATTCGACAATCTTATATTCAGGTATAAAGTCGATTTTCTTGTATATACACATTTAGCAGTCGATATTGAGTTGCTTTAAATCATTAATTTAACATCTTTAAGTTAATTTACCTTCTTCATCTTACTGAAGTTGACATAAAGCCATAACGGCAGTACATTTGGAAAAATTCGATAATCTCATATTCAGGTAAAAGTCGATTTTCTTGTATATACACATTTAGCAATCGATATTGAGTTGCTTTAAATCATTTATTTAACATATTTAAGTTAATTAACCTTCTTCATCTTACTGAAGTTGACATAAAGCCATAACGGCAGTGCATTTGGAAGAATTCGACACTCTTATATTCAGGTATAAAGTCGATTTTCTTGTATATACACATATAGCACTTAATGTTGAGTTGCTTGAAATCATTAATTTAACTTATTTAAGTTAATTAACCCTCTACATCTTACTGAAGTTGACATAAAGCCATAACGGCAGTGCATTTGGAAGAATTCGACAATCTTATATTCAGGTATAAAGTCAATTTTCTTGTATATACACATTTAGCAGTCGATATTGAGTTGCTTTAAATCATTAATTTAACATATTTAAGTTAATTTACCTTCTTCATCTTACTGAAGTTGACATAAAGCCATAACGGCAGTACATTTGGAAGAATTCGACAATCTTATATTCAGGTATAAAGTCGATTTTCTTGTATATACACATTTAGCAGTCGATATTGAGTTGCTTTAAATCATTTATTTAACATATTTAAGTTAATTTACCTTCTTCATCTTACTGAAGTTGACATAAAGCCATAACGGCAGAGCATTTGGGAGAATTCGACAATCTTATATTCAGGTATAAAGTCGATTTTCTTGTATATACACATTTAGCAGTCGATATTGAGTTGCTTTAAATCATTCATTTAACATATTTAAGTTAATTAACTTTCTTCACCTTCCTGAAGTTGACATAAAGCCATAACGGCAGTGCATTTGGAAGAATTCGACAATCTTATATTCAGGTATAAAGTCGATTTTCTTGTATATACACATTTAGCAGTCGATATTGAGTTGCTTTAAATCATTCATTTAACATATTTAAGTTAATTAACTTTCTTCACCTTCCTGAAGTTGACATAAAGCCATAACGGCAGTGCATTTGGAAGAATTCGACAATCTTATATTCAGGTATAAAGTCGATTTTCTTGTATATACACATTTAGCAATCGATATTGAGTTGCTTTAAATCATTTATTTAACATCTTTAAGTTAATTTACCTTCTTCATCTTATTGAAGTTGACATAAAGCCATAACGGCAGTGTATTTGGAAGAATTCGACAATCTTATGTTCAAGTGGAAAGTCGATTTTCTTGAATATACACATTCAGCATTCGATATTGAGTTGCTTCAAATCATTTATTTAACATATTTAAGATAACAAACTTTCTTCATCTTACTGAAGTTGACATAAAGCCATAACGGCAGTGTAATTGGAAGAATTCGACAATCTTATGTTCAAGTATAAAGTCGATTTTCTTGAACATACACATTCGGCAATCGATATTGAGTTGCTTCAAATAATTAATTTAACATATTTAAGATAACAAACCTTCTTCAGCTAACTGAAGTTGACATAAAGCCATAACGGCAGTGCATTTGGAAGAATTCGACAATCTTATATTCAGGTATAAAGTCGATTTTCTTGTATATACACATTTAGCAATCGATATTGAGTTGCTTCAAATCATTAATTTAACATATTTAAGATAACAAACCTTCTTCAGCTAACTGAAGTTGACATAAAGCCATAACGGCAGTGCATTTGGAAGAATTCGACAATCTTATATTCAGGTATAAAGTCGATTTTCTTGTATATACACATTTAGCAATCGATATTGAGTTGCTTTAAATCATTTATTTAACATATTTAAGTTAATTTACCTTCTTCATCTTACTGAAGTTGACATAAAGCCATAACGGCAGTGCATTTGGAAGAATTCGACAATCTTATATTAAGGTATAAAGTCCATTTTCTTGTATATACACATTTAGCAGTCGATATTGAGTTGCTCTAAATCCTTAACATCAAATATTAAAGTTAATTAGCTTTATTCATCTTATAGAAAATGACATAAAGCCACAACGCCAGTGCATTTGTGATAGTTCCACAATCTTATATTAAGGTATAAAGTCGATTTTCGTGTATATTCACATTTAGCAATCGATATTGAGTTGCTTTAAATCATTTACTTCACTTATTTAAGTTAATTAACAATTCTTCATCTTACTGAAGTGGACATAAAGCCAAAACGGCAGTGCATTTGGAAGAATTTCACAATCCTATATTAAGGTATAAAAACGATTTTCTTGTATATTCATATTTTGCAATCGATATTGAGTTGCTTCAAATCATTAGTTTAACATATTTAAGTTAATTTACATTCTTCATCTTACTGAAGTTGACATAAAGCCATAACGGCAGTGCATTTGGAAGAATTCCACAATCTTATATTGAGGTATAAAGTCAATTTTCTTGTATATACACATTTAGCAATCGATATTGAGTTGCTTCAAATCATTAGTTTAACATATTTAAGTTAATTAACAATTCTTCATCTTACTGAAGTGGACATAAAGCCAAAACGGCAGTGCATTTGGAAGAATTTCACAATCCTATATTAAGGTATAAAAACGATTTTCTTGTATATACACATTTAGCAATCGATATTGAGTTGCTTCAAATCATTAATTTAACATATTTAAGTTAATTATGCTTCTTCATCTTACCGAAGTTGACATAAAGCCATAACGGCAGTGCATTTGGAAGAATTCGACAATCTTATATTAAGGTATAAAGTCGATTTTCTTGTATATACACATTTAGCAATCGATATTGAGTTGCTTCAAATCATTAGCTTAACATATTTAAGTTAATTAACCTTCTTCATCTTACTGAAGTTGACATAAAGCCATAACGGCAGTGCATTTGGAAGAATTCCACAATCTTATATTAAGGTATAAAGTCGATTTTCTTGTATATACACATTTAGCAATCGATATTGAGTTGCTTCAAATCATTAGTTTAACATATTTAAGTTAATTAACCTTCTTCATCTTACTGAAGTTGACATAAAGCCCTAACGGCAGTGCATTTGGAAGAATTCCACAATCTTATATTAAGGTATAAAGTCGATTTTCTTGTATATACACATTTAGCAATCGATATTGAGTTGCTTCAAATCATTTATTTAACATATTTAAGTTAATTAACCTTCTTCATCTTACTGAAGTGGACATAAAGCCATAACGGCAGTGCATTTGGAAGAATTCCACAATCTTATATTAAGGTATAAAGTCGATTTTCTTGTATATACACATTTAGCAATCGATATTGAGTTGCTTCAAATCATTAGCTTAACATATTTAAGTTAATTAACCTTCTTCATCTTACTGAAGTGGACATAAAGCCATAACGGCAGTGCATTTGGAAGAATTCCACAATCTTATATTAAGGTATAAAGTCGATTTTCTTGTAAATACACATTTAGCAATCGATATTGAGTTGCTTCAAATCATTTACTTCACATATTTAAGTTAATTAACCTTCTTCATCTTACTGAAATGGACATAAAGCCATAACGGCAGTGCATTTGGAAGAATTCCACAATCTTATATTAAGGTAAAAAGTCGACTTTCTTGTAAATACACATTTAGCAATCGATATTGAGTTGCTTCAAATCATTTACTTCACATATTTAAGTTAATTAACCTTCTTCATCTTACTGAAGTGGACATAAAGCCATAACGGCAGTGCATTTGGAAGAATTCCACAATCTTATATTAAGGTAAAAAGTCGATTTTCTTGTAAATACACATTTAGCAATCGATATTGAGTTGCTTCAAATCATTTACTTCACATATTTAAGTTAATTAACCTTCTTCATCTTACTGAAATGGACATAAAGCCATAACGGCAGTGCATTTGGAAGAATTCCGCAATCTTATATTAAGGTATAAAGTCGAATTTCTTGTATATACACATTTAGCAATCGATATTGAGTTGCTTCAAATCATTAGTTTAACATATTTAAGTTAATTAACCTTCTTCATCTTACTGAAGTGGACATAAAGCCATAACGGCAGTGCATTTGGAAGAATTCCACAATCTTATATTAAGGTATAAAGTCGATTTTCTTGTATATACACATTAAGCAACCGATATTGAGTTGCTGCAAATCATTCATTTAACATATATAATTTAACTAACCCTCTTCATCTTACTGAAGTGGACATAAAGCCATAACGGCAGCGCATTTGGAAGAATCCCACATCCTTATATTAAGGTATAAAGTCGATTTTCTTGTATATACACATTAAGCAATCGATATTGAGTTGCTTCAAATCATTAATTTAACATATTTAAGTTAATTAACCTTCTTCATCTTACTGAAGTGGACATAAAGCCATAACGGCAGTGCATTTGGAAGAATTCCACAATCTTATATTAAGGTATAAAGTCGATTTTCTTGTATATACACATTAAGCAATCGATATTGAGTTGCTGCAAATCATTAATTTAACATATTTAAGTTAATTTACCTTCTTCATCTTACTGAAGTGGACATAAAGCCATAACGGCAGTGCATTTGGAAGAATTCCACAATCTTATATTAAGGTATAAAGTCGATTTTCTTGTATATACACATTTAGCAATCGATATTGAGTTGCTTTAAATCATTAGTTAACATATTTAAGTTAATTAACAATTCTTCATCTTACTGAAGTGGACATAAAGCCAAAACGGCAGTGCGTTTGGAAGAATTCCACGATCCTATATTAAGGCATAATCCTATATTAAGGCATAAATTCGATTTTCTTGTATATTCACAATTAGCAATCGATATTGAGTTGCGTCAAAAGATTTACTTCACTTAGTTGAGTTAACTAACCGTATTTATCTCACTGCCGTTGTCATAAAGCCATAGTGGCAGTGCATTTGGAAAAATTCCACAATCTTATATTTAGATATAAAGTCGATTTTCTTGTATATACACATTAACAATCGATATTGAGTTGCGTCATCTTACTGAAGTGGACATAAAGCCATAACGGCAGCGCATTTGGAAGAATTCCACAGCCTAATATTTAGATACAAAGTCGATTTTCTTATATACATATACACACTTAGGAATCGATATTGAGTTGCTTCAAATCATTAATTTAACATATTTAATTAACCTTCTTCATCTTACTGAAGTGGACATAAAGCCATAACGGCAGCGCATTTGGAAGAATTCCACAATCTTATATTAAGGTATAAAGTCGATTTTCTTGTATATACACATTTAGCAATCGATATTGAGTTGCTTTAAATCATTTATTTAACATCTTTAAGTTAATAAACCTTCTTCATCTTATTCAAATTGACATAAAGCCATAACGGCAGTGCATTTGGAAGAATTCGACAATCTTATATTCAGGTATAAAGTCCATTTTTTTGTATATACACATTTAGCAGTCGATATTGAGTTGCCATAAATCATTTATTTAACATATTTAAGTTAATTAACTTTCTTCACCTTCCTGAAGTTGACATAAAGCCATAACGGCAGTGCATTTGGAAGAATTCGACAATCTTATATTAAGGTATAAAGTCGATTTTCTTGTATATACACATTTAGCAATCGATATTGAGTTGCTTCAAATCATTTACTTCACTTATTTAAGTTAATTTTCCTTCTTCGTCTTACTGAAGTGTACATAAAGCCATAACGGCAGTGCATTTGGAAGAATTCCACAATCCTCCACTAAGGTATAAAGCCGATTTTCTTGTATATTCACATTTAGCAATCGATATTGAGTTGCTTCAAATAATTTACTTCACTTACTTAAGTTAATTTACCTTCTTCGTCTTACTGAAGTGTACATAAAGCCATAACGGCAGTGCATTTGGAAGAATTCCACAATCCTATATTAAGGTATAAAGTCGATTTTCTTGTATATATACATTTAGCGGTCGATATTGAATTGCCTTAAATCACTTATTTAACATATTTAAGTTAATTTATCTTCTTCATTTCACTGACAAATCATTAGTTTGACATATTGAAGTTCACTTACCTTCTTCATCTTACTGAAGTGGACATAAAGCCATAACGGCAGTGCATTTGGAAAAATTCCACAATCCTATTTTAGGGTATAAAGGCGATTTTCTTGTATATACACATTTAGAAATCGATATTGAGTTAGTAGTTAACTAGTTTAACATATTTAAGTTCTCTTACCGTCTTCATCTTACTGAATGAGACATAAAGCCATAACCGCAGTGCATTTGGAAGAATTCCACAATCTTATATTAAGGTATAAAGTCTTTCACTTACCTTCTTCATCTTACTGAAGTGGACATAAAGCCATAACGGCAGTGCATTTGGAAAAATTCCACAATCTTATATTAAGGTATAAAGTCGATTTTCTTGTATATACACATTAAGCAATTGATATTGAGTTGCTTTAAATTTTAATATTCACATATTTAAGTTAATTAACCTTCTTCATCTTACTGAAAGTCACATAAAGCCATAACGGCGGTGCGTTTGGAAGAATTCCGCAATCTTATATTTAGCTACAAAGTCGATTTTCTTGCATATACACATTTAGCAATCGATATTGATTTGCTTCAAATCATTAATTTAACATATTAAAGTTAATTAACCTTCTTCATCTTACTGAAGGTGACATAAAGCCATAACGGCGGTGCGTTTGGAAGAATTCCGCAATCTTATATTTAGCTACAAAGTCGATTTTCTTGCATATACACATTTAGCAATCGATATTGATTTGCTTCAAATCATTAATTTAACATATTAAAGTTAATTAACCTTCTTCATCTTACTGAAGGTGACATAAAGCCATAACGGCAGTGCATTTGGAAGAATTCCACATTCCTTTATTTAGGTATAAAGTCGATTTTCTTGTATATACACATTTAGCAGTCGATATTGAGTTGCTTTAAATCATTAATTTAACATATTTAAGTTAATTAACCTTCTTAATCTTACTGAAGTTGACATAAAGCCATAACGGCAGTGCATTTGGAAGAATTCGACAATCTTATATTCAGGTATAAAGTCGATTTTCTTGTATATACACATTTAGCAATCGATATTGAGTTGCTTCAAATCATTTACTTCACTTATTTAAGTTAATTAACATTCTTCATCTTACTGAAGTTGACATAAAGCCATAACGGCAGTGCATTTGGAAGAATTTCACAATCTTATATTAAGGTATAAAGTCGATTTTCTTGTATATACACATTTAGCAATCGATATTGAGTTGCTTCAAATCATTAATTCAACATATTTAAGTTAATTAACCTTCTTCATCTTACTGAAGTTGACATAAAGCCATAACGGCAGTGCATTTGGAAGAATTCCACAATCTTATATTAAGGTATAAAGTCGATTTTCTTGTATATACACATTTAGCAATCGATATTGAGTTGCTGCAAATCATTAATTTAACATATTTAAGTTAATTTACCTTCTTCATCTTACTGAAGTGGACATAAAGCCATAACGGCAGCGCATTTGGAAGAATTCCACATCCTTATATTAAGGTATAAAGTCGATTTTCTTGTATATACACATTTGGCAATCGATATTGAGTTGCTGCAAATCATTAATTTAACATATTTAAGTTAACTAACCTTCTTCATCTTACTGAAGTGGACATAAAGCCATAACGGCAGCGCATTTGGAAGAATTCCACATCCTTATATTAAGGTATAAAGTCGATTTTCTTGTATATACAAATTTGGCAATCGATATTGAGTTGCTGCAAATCATTAATTTAACATATTTAAGTTAATTAAGTTAATTAACCTTCTTCATCTTACTAAAGTGGACATAAGACCATAACGGCAGCGCAGTTGGAAGAATTCCACATCCTTATATTAAGGTATAAAGTCGATTTTCTTGTATATACAAATTTGGCAATCGATATTGAGTTGCTGCAAATCATTAATTTAACATATTTAAGTTAACTAACCTTCTTCATCTTACTAAAGTGGACATAAGACCATAACGGCAGCGCATTTGGAAGAATTCCACATCCTTATATTAAGGTATAAAGTCGATTTTCTTGTATATACACATTTGGCAATCGATATTGAGTTGCTGCAAATCATTAATTTAACATATTTAAGTTAACTAACCTTCTTCATCTTACTGAAGTGGACATAAAGCCATAACGGCAGCGCATTTGGAAGAATTCCACATCCTTATATTAAGGTATAAAGTCGATTTTCTTGTATATACACATTTGGCAATCGATATTGAGTTGCTTCAAATCATTTACTTCACTTATTTAAGTTAATTAACCTTCTTCATCTTACTGAAGTGGACATAAAGCCATAACGGCAGCGCATTTGGAAGAATTCCACATTCTTATATTAAGGTATAAAGTCGATTTTCTTGTATATACACATTTGGCAATCGATATTGAGTTGCTACAAATCATTAATTTAACATATTTAAGTTAATTAACCTTCTTCATCTTACTGAAGTGGACATAAAGCCATAACGGCAGCGCATTTGGAAGAATTCCACAATCTTATATTAAGGTATAAAGTCGAATTTCTTGTATATACACATTTAGCAATCGATATTGAGTTGCTTCAAATCATTAGTTTAACATATTTAAGTTAATTAACCTTCTTCATCTTACTGAAGTGGACATAAAGCCATAACGGCAGCGCATTTGGAAGAATTCCACAATCTTATATTAAGGTATAAAGTCGAATTTCTTGTATATACACATTTGGCAATCGATATTGAGTTGCTACAAATCAGTAATTTAACATATTTTAGTTAATTAACCTTCTTCATCTTACTGAAGTGGACATAAAGCCATAACGGCAGCGCATTTGGAAGAATTCCACAGCCTAATATTTAGATACAAAGTCGATTTTCTTATATACATATACACACTTAGGAATCGATATTGAGTTGCTTCAAATTATTAGTTTAACATATTTAAGTTAATTAACCTGCTTCATCTTACTGAAGTGGACATAAGACCATAACGGCAGCGCATTTGGAAGAATTCCACATCCTTATATTAAGGTACAAAGTCGATTTTCTTATATATACACATTTGGCAATCGATATGGATTTTGCTGCAAATCATTATTTTAACATATTTAAGTTAATTAACCTTCTTCATATTACTGAAGTGGACATAAAGCCATAACGGCAGCGCATTTGGAAGAATTCCACAATCTTATATTAAGGTATAAAGTCGATTTTCTTGTATATACACATTTAGCAATCGATATTGAGTTGCTTCAAATCATTATTTAACATATTTAAGTTAATAAACCTTCTTCATCTTACTGAAGTTGACATAAAGCCATAACGGCAGCGCATTTGGATGACTTCGACATCCTTATATGCACTTATAAATTCGATTTTCTTGTATATACACATTTAGCAATCGATGTTGAGTTGCTTCAAATCATTAATTTAACATATTTAAGTTAATTAACCTTCTTCATCTTACTGAAGTGGACATAAAGCCATAACGGCAGCGCATTTGGAAGAATTCCACATCCTTATATTAAGGTATAAAGTCGATTTTCTTGTATATACACATTTGGCAATCGATATTGAGTTGCTGCAAATCATTAATTTAACATATTTAAGGATTAGCCTTCTTCATCTTACTGAAGTGGACATAAGGCCATAACGGCAGCGCATTTGGAAGAATTCCACATTCTTATATTAAGGTATAAAGTCGATTTTCTTGTATATACACATTTGGCAATCGATATTGAGTTGCTGCAAATCATTAATTTAACATATTTAAGAATTAGCCTTCTTCATCTTACTGAAGTGGACATAGGGCCATAACGGCAGCGCATTTGGAAGAATTCCACATCCTTATATTAAGGTTTAAAGTCGATTTTCTTGTATATACAAATTTGGCAATCGATATTGAGTTGCTGCAAATCATTAGTTTAACATATTTAAGTTAATTAACCTTCTTCATCTTACTGAAGTTGACATAAAGCCATAACGGCAGCGCATTTGGAAGAATTCGACAATCTTATATTCAGGTATAAAGTCGATTTTCTTGTATATACACATTTAGCAATCGATATTGAGTTGCTTCAAATCATTACTTTAACATATTTAAGTTAATTAACCTTCTTCATCTTACCGAAGTGGACATAGGGCCATAACGGCAGCGCATTTGGAAGAATTCGACAATCTTATATTAAGGTATAAAGTCGAATTTCTTGTATATGCACATTTGGCAATCGATATTGAGTTGCTTCAAATTATTTACTTCACTTATTTAAGTTAATTAACCTTCTTCGACTTACTGAAGTGGACATAGGGCCATAACGGCAGCGCATTTGGAAGAATTCCACATCCTTATATTAAGGTTTAAAGTCGAATTTCTTGTATATGCACATTTGGCAATCGATATTGAGTTGCTACAAATAATTAGTTTAACATATTTAAGTTAATTAACCTTCTTCATCTTACTGAAGTGGACATAAAGCCATAACGGCAGCGCATTTGGAAGAATTCCACATCCTTATATTAAGGTATAAAGTCGATTTTCTTGTATATGCACATTTGGCAATCGATATTGAGTTGCTACAAATAATTAGTTTAACATATTTAAGTTAATTAACCTTCTTCATCTTACTGAAGTTGACATAAAGCCATAACGGCAGTGCATTTGGAAGAATATGACAATCTTATATTAAGGTATAAAGTCGATTTTCTTGTATATACACATTTAGCAGTCGATATTGGGTTGCTTCAAATCATTAATTTAACATATTTAGGTTAATAAGCCTTCTTCATCTTACTGATGTTGACATAAAGCCATAACGGCAGTGCATTTGGAAGAATTCGACAATCTTATATTCAGGTATAAAGTCGATTTTCTTGTATATACACATTAAGCAATCGATATTGAGTTGCTTCAAATCATTTACTTCACTTATTTAAGTTAATTAACCTTCTTCATCTTACTGAAGTTGACATAAAGCCATAACGGCAGCGCATTTGGAAGAATTCCACAATCTTATATTAAGGTATAAAGTCGATTTTCTTGTATATACACATTTAGCAGTCGATATTGAGTTGCTTCAAATCATTAATTTAACATATTTAAGTTAATTAACCTTCTTCATCTTACTGATGTTGACATAAAGCCATAACGGCAGTGCATTTGGAAGAATTCGACAATCTTATATTCAGGTATAAAGTCGATTTTCTTGTATATACACATTTGGCAATCGATATTGAGTTGCTTCAAATTATTTCCTTCACTTATTTAAGTTAATTAACCTTCTTCATCTTACTGAAGTGGACATAAAGCCATAACGGCAGCGCATTTGGAAGAATTCCACATCCTTATATTAAGGTATAAAGTCGATTTTCTTGTATATACACATTTGGCAATCGATATTGAGTTGCTTCAAATTATTTACTTCACTTATTTAAGTTAATTAACCTTCTTCATCTTACTGAAGTGGACATAAAGCCATAACGGCAGCGCATTTGGAAGAATTCCACATCCTTATATTAAGGTATAAAGTCGATTTTCTTGTATATACACATTTGGCAATCGATATTGAGTTGCTGCAAATCATTAATTTAACATATTTAAGTTAATTAACCTTCTTCATATTACTGAAGTGGACATAAAGCCATAACGGCAGCGCATTTGGAAGAATTCCACATCCTTATATTAAGGTATAAAGTCGATTTTCTTGTATATACACATTTGGCAATCGATATTGAGTTGCTTCAAATTATTTACTTCACTTATTTAAGTTAATTAACCTTCTTCATATTACTGAAGTGGACATAAAGCCATAACGGCAGCGCATTTGGAAGAATTCCACATCCTTATATTAAGGTATAAAGTCGATTTTCTTGTATATACACATTTGGCAATCGATATTGAGTTGCTTCAAACCATTAGTTTAACATATTTAAGTTAACTAACCTTCTTCATCTTACTAAAGTGGACATAAAGCCATAACGGCAGCGCATTTGGAAGAATTCCACATCCTTATATTAAGGTATAAAGTCGATTTTCTTGTATATACACATTTGGCAATCGATATTGAGTTGCTTCAAATTATTTACTTCACTTATTTAAGTTAATTAACCTTCTTCATCTTACTGAAGTTGACATAAAGCCATAACGGCAGTGCATTTGGAAGAATTCCACAATCTTATATTAAGGTATAAAGTCGATTTTCTTGTATATACACATTTGGCAATCGATATTGAGTTGCTGCAAATCATTAATTTAACATATTTAAGTTAATTAACCTTCTTCATCTTACTGAAGTTGACATAAAGCCATAACGGCAGTGCATTTGGAAGAATTCCACAATCTTATATTAAGGTATAAAGTCGAATTTCTTGTATATGCACATTTAGTAATATTGAGCTGCTGCAAATAATAAGTTTATCATATATAAGTTAATTAACCTTCTTCATGTTACTGAAGTGGACATAAAGCCATAACGGCAGCGCATTTGGAAGAATTCCACATCCTTATATTAGGGTATAAAGTCGATTTTCTTGTATATACACATTTGGCAGTCGATATTGAGTTGCTTCAAATTATTAACTTAACTTATTTAAGTTAATTAACATTCTTCATATTACCGAAGTGAACATAGGGCCATAACGGCAGCGCATTTGGAAGAATTCGACAATCTTATATTAAGGTATAAAGTCGATTTTCTTGTATATACACATTTGGCAGTCGATATTGAGTTGCTTCAAATCATTAACATCAAATATTTAAGTTAATTAACCTTCTTCATCTTGCTGAAGTTGACATAAAGCCATAACGGCAGCGCATTTGGAAGAATTCGACAATCTTATATTCAGGTATAAAGTCGATTTTCTTGTATATACACATTTGGCAGTCGATATTGAGTTGCTTTAAATCATTAATTTAACATATTTAAGTTAATTAACCTTCTTCATCTTACTGAAGTGGACATAAAGCCATAACGGCAGCGCATTTGGAAGAATTCCACATTCTTATATTAAGGTATAAAGTCGATTTTCTTGTATATACACATTTGGCAATCGATATTGAGTTGCTTCAAATTATTTACTTCACTTATTTAAGTTAATTAACCTTCTTCATCTTACTGAAGTGGACATAAAGCCATAACGGCAGCGCATTTGGAAGAATTCCACATCCTTATATTAAGGTATAAAGTCGATTTTCTTGTATATACACATTTGGCAATCGATATTGAGTTGCTGCAAATCATTAATTTAACATATTTAAGTTAATTAACCTTCTTCATCTTACTGAAGTGGACATAAAGCCATAACGGCAGCGCATTTGGAAGAATTCCACATCCTTATATTAAGGTATAAAGTCGATTTTCTTGTATATACACATTTGGCAATCGATATTGAGTTGCTGCAAATCATTAATTTAACATATTTAAGTTAATTAACCTTCTTCATCTTACTGAAGTGGACATAAGGCCATAACGGCAGCGCATTTGGAAGAATTCCACATCCTTATATTAAGGTATAAAGTCGATTTTCTTGTATATACACATTTGGCAATCGATATTGAGTTGCTTCAAATCATTAGTTTAACATATTTAAGTTAATTAACCTTCTTCATCTTACTGAAGTGGACATAAAGCCATAACGGCAGCGCATTTGGAAGAAATCCTTATCCTTATATTAAGGCATAAAGTCGATTTTCTTGTATATACACATTTGGCAATCGATACTGAGTTGCTGCAAGTCATTAGCTTAACATATTTAAGTTAATTAGCCTTCTTCATCTTACTGAAGTGGACATAAGGCCATAACGGCAGCGCATTTGGAAGAATTCCACATCCTTATATTAAGGTATAAAGTCGATTTTCTTGTATACACAAATTTGGCAATCGATATTGAGTTGCTGCAAATCATTAATTTAACATATTTAAGTTAATTAACCTTCTTCATCTTACTGAAGTGGACATAAGGCTATAACGACAGCGCATTTGGAAGAATTCCACATCCTTATATTAAGGTATAAAGTCGATTTTCTTGTATATACACATTTGGCAATCGATATTGAGTTGCTTCAAATTATTTACTTCACTTATTTAAGTTAATTAACCTTCTTCATATTACTGAAGTGGACATAGGGCCATAACGGCAGCGCATTTGGAAGAATTCCACATCCTTATATTAAGGTATAAAGTCGATTTTCTTGTATATACACATTTGGCAATCGATATTGAGTTGCTGCAAATCATTAATTTAACATATTTAAGTTAATTAACCTTCTTCATCTTACTGAAGTGGACATAGGGCCATAACGGCAGCGCATTTGGAAGAATTCCACATCCTTATATTAAGGTATAAAGTCGATTTTCTTGTATATACACATTTGGCAATCGATATTGAGTTGCTGCAAATCATTAATTTAACATATTTAAGTTAATTAGCCTTCTTCATCTTACTGAAGTGGACATAAAGCCATAACGGCAGCGCATTTGGAAGAATTCCACATCCTTATAATAAGGTATAAAGTCGATTTTCTTGTATATACACATTTGGCAATCGATATTGAGTTGCTGCAAATGATTAATTTAACATATTTAAGTTAATTAACCTTCTTCATCTTACTAACGTGGACATAAAGCCATAACGGCAGCGCATTTGGAAGAATTCCACATCCTTATAATAAGGTATATAGTCGATTTTCTTGTATATACACATTTGGCAATGTATATTAAGTTTCTTCAAAATAATTACTACACTTATTAAAGTTAATTAACCTTATTCATATTACTGAAGTGGACATAAAGCCATAACGGCAGCGCATTTGGAAGAATTCCACATCCTTATATTAAGGTATAAAGTCGATTTTCTTGTATATACACATTTGGCAATCGATATTGAGTTGCTGCAAATCATTAATTTAACATATTTAAGTTAATTAACCTTCTTCATCTTACTGAAGTG
>NW_024396355.1:0-6858 GCF_016617805.1 Bactrocera tryoni
CAGGTTGAGAGCTTTCCTCAAAGCCCTTTAAATTTACTAATTGGCGCAATTTATTTGACCCACCTACGTTAACTACTTTGGCCGCTAGTGCGTTTATAAGGTTCAAACAAAAATGTGGTTTTTCTCAAAAAACTACATATGATTGTGAACAATATTACCATGCCCCTGGTAGGGATAGAGGATAGGTTGAGAGCTTTCCTAAAAGCCCTTTAAATTTAATAACCGGTGCTATTTATTTGACCCACCTACGGAAAATACTTTAGCCGCTAGTGCGTTTACATGGGTGAAACCAAAATGTGATTTTTCTCAAAAAACTACATATGATTGTGAACACTATTGCCACGCCCCTGGTAGGGATAGAGAATAGGCTGAGCGCTTTCTTAAAAGCCCTTTAAATTTAATAACCGTTGCTATTTATTTGACCCACCTACGTTAAATTCTTTGGCCGCTAGTCCGTTTACAAGGGTGAAACCAAAATGTGATTTTTCTCAAAAAACTACATATGATTGTGAACAATATTGCCATGCCCCTGGTAGGGATAGAGGATAGGTTGAGAGCTTTCCTAAAAGCCCTTTAAATTTACTAACAGGTGCTATTCATTTGACCCACCTACGTCAAATATGTTAGCCGCTAGAGCGTTTACAAAGTTCAAACAAAAATGTGATTTTTCTCAAAAAACTACATATGATTGTGAACAATATTGCCACGCCCCTGGTAGGGATAGAGAATAGGCTGAGCGCTTTCCTAAAAGCCCTTTAAATTTACTAATTGGCGCAATGTATTTGACCCACCTACGTTAGATACTTTGGCCGCTAGTGCGTTTACAAGGGTGAAACCAAAATGTGATTTTTCTCAAAAAATTACATATGATTGGGAACAATATTACCACGCCCCTGGTAGAGATAGAGGACAGGTTGAGAGCTTTCCTAAAAGCCCTTTAAATTTACTAATTGGCGCAATGTATTTGACCCACCTACGTTAAATACTTTGGCCGCTAGTGCGTTTACAATGGTGAAACCAAAATGTGATTTTTCTCAAAAAACTACATATGATTGTGAACAATATTGCCACGCCCCTGGTAGGGATAGAGAATGGGCTGAGCGCGTTCCTAAAAGCCCTTAAAATTTAATAACCGGTGCAATTTTTCAGACCCACCTACGTTAAATACTTTGGCCGCTAGTGCGTTTACAAGGGTGAAACCAAAATGTGATTTTTCTCAAAAAACTACATATGATTGTGAACAATATTGCCACGCCCCTGGTAGGGATAGAGAATGGGCTGAGCGCTTTCCTAAAAGCCCTTTAAATTTACTAATCGGCGCAATTTATTTGACCCACCTACGTTAAATACTTTGGCCGCTAGTGCGTTTACAAGGGTGAAACCAAAATGTGATTTTTCTCAAAAAACTACATTTGATTGTGAACACTATTACCATGCCCCTGGTAGGGATAGAGGATAGGTTGAGAGCTTTCCTAAAAGCCCTTTAAATTTACTAACAGGAGTAATTAATTTGACCAACCTACGTCAAATACTTTAGCTGCTAGAGCGTTTATAAGGGTGAAACCAAAATGTGATTTTTCTCAAAAAACTACATATGATTGTGAACAATATTGCCACGCCCCTGGTAGGGATAGAGAAGGCTGAGCGCGTTCCTAAAAGCCCTTAAAATTTAATAACCGGTGCAATTTTTCTGACCCACCTACGTTAAATACTTTGGCCGCTAGTGCGTTTACAAGGGTGAAACCAAAATGTGATTTTTCTCAAAAAACTACATTTGATTGTGAACACTATTACCATGCCCCTGGTAGGGATAGAGGATAGGTTGAGAGCTTTCCTAAAAGCCCTTTAAATTTACTAATTGGCGCAATTTATTTGACCCACCTACGTTAAATACTTTGGCCGCTAGTGCGTTTACAAGGGTGAAACCAAAATGTGATTTTTCTCAAAAAACTACATTTGATTGTGAACACTATTACCATGCCCCTGGTAGGGATAGAGGATAGGTTGAGAGCTTTCCTAAAAGTCCTTTAAATTTTCTAACAGGTGCAATTTATTTGACCCTGCTACGTCAAATACGTTAGCCGCTAGAGCGTATACAAAGTTCAAACAAAAATGTGATTTTTCTCAAAAAACTACATATGATTGTGAACAATATTGCCACGCCCCTGGTAGGGATAGAGAATAGGCTGAGCGCTTTCCTAAAAGCCCTTAAAATTTAATAACCGGTGCAATTTTTCTGACCCACCTACGTTAAATACTTTGGCCGCTAGTGCGTTTACAAGGGTGAAACCAAAATGTGATTTTTCTCAAAAAACTACATATGATTGTGAACAATATTGCCACGCCCCTGGTAGGGATAGAGAATGGGCTGAGCGCGTTCCTAAAAGCCCTTTAAATTTACTAATTGGCGCAGTTTATTTGACCCACCTACGTTAAATACTTTGGCCGCTAGTGCGTTTACAAGGGTGAAACCAAAATGTGATTTTTCTCAAAAAACTACATATGATTGTGAACAATATTGCCACGCCCCTGGTAGGGATAGAAAATAGGCTGAGCGCTTCCCTAAAAGCCCTTTAAATTTAACAACCGGTGCAATTTTTCTGACCCACCTACGCCAAATACCTAAGCCGCTAGAGCGTTTACAAAGTTCAAACAAAAATGTGATTTTTCTCAAAAAACTGCATTCCTTTGTAACCAATATTGTTACGCCCCTGGTAGGGATAGAGGACGGGTTGAGAGCTTTCCTAAAAGCCCTTTAAATTAACTAACAGGTGCAATTTATTTGAACCACCTACGCCAAATACGTTAGCCGCTCGAGCAATTACAAAGTTCAAACAAAAATGTGATTTTTCTCAAAAAACTGCATTTCTTTGTGAACAATATTGTTACGCCCCTGGTAGGGGTAGAGGACAGGTTGAGAGCTTTCCTCAAAGCCCTTTAAATTTACTAATCGGCGCAATTTATTTGACCCACCTACGTGAAATACTTTGGCCGCTAGTGCGTTTACAAGGGTGAAACCAAAATGTGATTTTCTCAAAAAATTACATATGATTGTGAACAATATTGCCACGCCCCTGGTAGGGATATAGAATAGGCTGAGAGCTTTCCTAAAAGCCCTTTAAATTTACTAATCGGCGCAATTTATTTGACCCACCTACGTTAAATACTTTGGCCGCTAGTGCGTTTACAAGGGTGAAACCAAAATGTGATTTTTCTCAAAAAACTACATTTGATTGTGAACAATATTGCCACGCCCCTGGTAGGGATAGAGAATAGGCTGAGAGCTTTCCTAAAAGCCCTTTAAATTTACTAATCGGCGCAATTTATTTGACCCACCTACGTTAAATACTTTGGCCGCTAGTGCGTTTACAAGGGTGAAACCAAAATGTGATTTTTCTCAAAAAACTACATATGATTGTGAACAATATTGCCACGCCCCTGGTAGGGATAGAGAATAGGCTGAGCGCTTTCCTAAAAGCCCTTAAAATTTAATAACCGGTGCAATTTTTCTGACCCACCTACGTTAAATACTTTGGCCGCTAGTGCGTTTACAAGGGTGAAACCAAAATGTGATTTTTCTCAAAAAACTACATTTGATTGTGAACACTATTACCATGCCCCTGGTAGGGATAGAGCACAGGTTGAGAGCTTTCCTAAAAGCTCTTAAAATTTACTAATCGGCGCAATTCTTTTGACCCACCTACGTTAAATACTTTGGCCGCTAGTGCGTTTACAAGGGTGAAACCAAAATGTGATTTTTCTCAAAAAACTACATATGATTGTGAACAATATTGCCACGCCCCTGGTAGGGATAGAGAATAGGCTGAGCGCTTTCCTAAAAGCCCTTAAAATTTAATAACCGGTGCAATTTTTCTGACCCACCTACGTTAAATACTTTGGCCGCTAGTGCGTTTACAAGGGTGAAACCAAAATGTGATTTTTCTCAAAAAACTACATTTGATTGTGAACACTATTACCATGCCCCTGGTAGGGATAGAGGATAGGTTGAGAGCTTTCCTAAAAGCTCTTCAAATTACCTAATTGGCGCAATTTATTTGACCCACCTACGTTAAATACTTTGGCCGCTAGTGCGTTTACAAGGGTGAAACCAAAATGTGATTTTTCTCAAAAAACTACATATGATTGTGAACAATATTGCCACGCCCCTGGTAGGGATAGAGAATGGGCTGAGCGCTTTCCTAAAAGCCCTTTAAATTTAATAACCGGTGCAATTTATTTAACCCACCTACGTCAAATACGTTAGCCGCTAGAGCGTTTACAAGGGTGAAACCAAAATGTGATTTTTCTCAAAAAATTACATATGATTGTGAACAATATTGCCACGCCCCTGGTAGGGATAGAGAATGGGCTGAGCGCTTTCCTAAAAGCCCTTAAAATTTAATAACCGGTGCAATTTTTCAGACCCACCTACGTTAAATACTTTGGCCGCTAGTGCGTTTACAAGGGTGAAACCAAAATGTGATTTTCTCAAAGAACTATCTACATTTGATTGTGAACACTATTACCATGCCCCTGGTAGGGATAGAGGATAGGTTGAGAGCTTTCCTATAAGTCCTTTAAATTTTCTAACAGGAGTAGTTAATTTGACCAACCTACGTCAAATACTTTAGCCGCTAGAGCGTTTATAAGGTTCAAACAAAAATGTGATTTTTCTCAAAAAACTACATATGATTGTGAACAATATTACCAGGCCCGTGGTAGGGATAGAGAATAGACTGAGCGCTTTCCTAAAAGCCCTTAAAATTTAATAACCGGTGCAATTTTTCTGACCCACCTACGTTAAATACTTTGGCCGCTAGTGCGTTTACAAGGGTGAAACCAAAATGTGATTTTTCTCAAAAAACTACATTTGATTGTGAACACTATTACCATGCCCCTGGTAGGGATAGAGGATAGGTTGAGAGCTTTCCTAAAAGCTCTTCAAATTTACTAATTGGCGCAATGTATTTGACCCACCTACTTCAAATACTTTGGCCGCTAGTGCGTTTACAAGGGTGAAACCAAAATGTGATTTTTCTCAAAAAACTGCATTTCTTTGTGAACAATATTACCATGCCCCTGGTAGGGGTAGAGGACGGGTTGAGAGCTTTGCTAAAAGCCCTTTAAATTAACTAACAGGTGCAGTTTATTTGACCCACCTACGCCAAATACGTTAGCCGCTAGTGCGTTTACAAGGGTGAAACCAAAATGTGATTTTTCTCAAAAAATTACATATGATTGTGAACAATATTGCCACGCCCCTGGTAGGGATAGAGAATGGGATGAGCGCTTTCCTAAAAGCCCTTTAAATTTACTAATTGGCGCAGTTTATTTGACCCACCTACGTTAAATACTTTGGCCGCTAGTGCGTTTACAAGGGTGAAACCAAAATGTGATTTTTCTCAAAAAACTACATATGATTGTGAACAATATTACCATGCCCCTGGTAGGGATAGAGAATGGGATGAGCGCTTTTCTAAAAGCCCTTTAAATTTACTAATCGGCGCAATTTATTTGACCCACCTACGTTAAATACTTTGGCCGCTAGTGCGTTTACAAGGGTGAAACCAAAATGTGATTTTTCTCAAAAAACTACATATGATTGTGAACAATATTGCCACGCCCCTGGTAGGGATAGAGAAGGCTGAGCGCGTTCCTAAAAGCCCTTAAAATTTAATAACCGGTGCAATTTTTCAGACCCACCTACGTTAAATACTTTGGCCGCTAGTGCGTTTACAAGGGTGAAACCAAAATGTGATTTTTCTCAAAAAACTACATATGATTGTGAACAATATTGCCACGCCCCTGGTAGGGATAGAGAAGGCTGAGCGCGTTCCTAAAAGCCCTTAAAATTTAATAACCGGTGCAATTTTTCAGACCCACCTACGTTAAATACTTTGGCCGCTAGTGCGTTTACAAGGGTGAAACCAAAATGTGATTTTTCTCAAAAAACTACATTTGATTGTGAACACTATTACCATGCCCCTGGTAGGGATAGAGGATAGGTTGAGAGCTTTCCTAAAAGCCCTTTAAATTTACTAACAGGTGCTATTCATTTGACCCACCTACGTCAAATATGTTAGCCGCTAGAGCGTTTACAAAGTTCAAACAAAAATGTGATTTTTCTCAAAAAACTGCATATGATTGTGAACAATATTGCCACGCCCCTGGTAGGGATAGAGAATGGGCTGAGCGCTTTCCTAAAAGCCCTTTAAATTTACTAATCGGCGCAATTTATTTGACCCACCTACGTTAAATACTTTGGCCGCTAGTGCGTTTACAAGGGTGAAACCAAAATGTGATTTTTCCCCAAAAAACTACATATGATTGTGAACAATATGGCCACGCCTCTGTTAGGGATAGAGAATAGGCTGAGCGCTTTCCTAAAAGCCCTTTAAATTTAATAACCGGTGCAATGTATTTGACCCACCTACGTTAGATACTTTGGCCGCTAGTGCGTTTACAAGGGTGAAACCAAAATGTGATTTTTCTCAAAAAATTACATATGATTGTGAACAATATTACCATGCCCCTGGTAGGGATAGAGAATGGGATGAGCGCTTTCCTAAAAGCCCTTTAAATTTACTAATCGGCGCAATTTATTTGACCCACCTACGTTAAATACTTTGGCCGCTAGTGCGTTTACAAGGGTGAAACCAAAATGTGATTTTTCTCAAAAAACTACATATGATTGTGAACAATATGGCCACGCCTCTGGTAGGGATAGAGAATAGGCTGAGCGCTTTCCTAAAAGCCCTTTAAATTTAATAACCGGTGCAATTTATTTTGACCCACCTACGTTAAATACTTTGGCCGCTAGTGCGTTTACAAGGGTGAAACCAAAATGTGATTTTTTCA
>NW_024396356.1:0-9027 GCF_016617805.1 Bactrocera tryoni
TATCGGTGATTTTTAGAGCTTGATAACTTTTTTTAAAAAAAAAACGCATAAAATTTGCAAAATCTCATCGGTTCTTTATTTGAAACGTTAGATTGGTTCATGACATTTACTTTTTGAAGATAATTTCATTTAAATGTTGACCGCGGCTGCGTCTTAGGTGGTCCATTCGGAAAGTCCAATTTTGGGCAACTTTTCCGAGCATTTCGGCCGGAATAGCCCGAATTTCTTCGGAAATGTTGTCTTCCAAAGCTGGAATAGTTGCTGGCTTATTTCTGTAGACTTTAGACTTGACGTAGCCCCACAAAAAAATAGTCTAAAGGCGTTAAATCGCTCGAATGTCTTTCTCGAGAGTCAATGGATATCCTTAAATATGGTTACTAGTTGATAATGCTTTGTTTGTTGCATAGTCTATAAAAGGGAATAAATCGTGGTGCTTTTGTCATTTTGTATGCTAATTGATTTTGTGACAATAGTTTTTTTTTATTCATTACCCAAGTGAGCCTGTTTGCTATTATTTTTTCCATCAGTTTACTGACACATGCAATTAGTGAGATTGGTTGGTAGCCCTCTAGAGAATTTTTTTCTTTTTCCGGTTTTGTGAGTGGAATAATCGTTGCCAATTTCCATTCCTGTGGGATGATGTTCGTGTTTAGTATTTTATTATAGAGGTTTAGAAGCCTTCGTGTCGCGACGAGTGGAAGGTTTTTAATCATTTGTAATTTATTTTATCGGAACCTGGTGTGCCTTTTGGTGCGTTTAGTGCAGTATGGGAATTCTGATAAAAGTATTATCTGTTTCCATTTTGTACATCATTGTTTTGTCCGTTGGTGTTGTATCCTGTTGCATTGTGTGCATATTTGAGTTCAATAAATTTTCTGTCGAAGTTGCTGTCACTTGCATATGACTGACCATTTTTTTGGCAAAGGGAATTAAGCTATGTCCTTAGGATCCGTAAAAGCATTATTAAAGTTATCTTTTTATAGTCCTGATGGTGTTTGTATTGTAATTTCCGTATAATTTATTAACATTGTGCCATAGTTCTTTCATTGATGTTCTATTGTTTTATTGAGCTGGTAAAGTTCGAAGAATGATTTTTCTTTTAGCGGCTTTGGCTAGCTTCTTAAACATTGTATTCGCTTTTTTGTAGGCTATTCTATTTTCATAGATCCTTATTGTTTTTGAATATATACCAGAGATTTGTTGGGTTGACCTTAGTTCCCGTTAAAATTGGTCGTTCCCACCATTTGCACTTTCTTTTTTGTGGTGTGTTGTGGGTATGTATGAGGAATAGCAGCTTCATTTACGGCTGCCATTATTAATTCACAGGTTCGAAGCTTCACTATTTATGTTGTTAGATATGTCATTGTGATGGCCGGAATCAATTAATTTAAACTTTTTATTTCGTACATTGATGCGCAGTACGTCTCCTACAACTGTTGGCAGTCAGTTTAAAAGAACGATAAAACTCATTCGCCCAGCAAAGCACACAGAACATTCTCAATTGACACTGACACTTCTTACAGCAGTCGTTCATTCTATTACATTCTATCAATTCTCTACATTCTATTACATTCTATTGCACTCTACAGTTCGGCTGTTCCGACATTAAACCGACCTCGGTTTACCGGATAATATATATTTACTTAATATTTGTTATTCTTGTTTTTGTTTTTTTTATATATATAAATATCTTAACTACTACAATATCGAAGTATATTCTTCTCAATTCTTGGCACACATTTAGAGTCTGATTAATCCATAATTTCAATTTACTTGCTTCTAACACCCACGTACGCAGTTGTGTAATGGACACCCTCTATATCCCGTATCACATACCGGATCATTCGGAAGTTTTTATATACATGTAAGGACCGCGAAATCGCTGAATCAGTTTTTGTTAGTTACCCGCCGTGGTATCCATTACATTTTAATAACCACAAAATTTCACTGAAAATTCGGGTGCCGCCCTGTGGTGTTTACCGAAGTACTTAAGGTTATACTCTTGAGATTTTTCATGTTATTCAGCGCCTTTTTCTCATATCGTATGTCTGTTAACTGTTCATTCGACTTCTCTTCCAAATATTCCGTCAGTTCGTCTACTATTTTTACCGTTGTCCTATCCCAAACAGAAGTGCTGAAGGTGTATAT
The DNA here is from genome assembly GCF_016617805.1 of Bactrocera tryoni. Taxonomy (NCBI): domain Eukaryota; kingdom Metazoa; phylum Arthropoda; class Insecta; order Diptera; family Tephritidae; genus Bactrocera; species Bactrocera tryoni. Next base: position 2,149 of record NW_024396356.1, read on the forward strand.
TTTAGGTGGAATGTACTGAATTGTTAATGGTATATTCTATCCTCAATTAATTTTTGCCCAATCCGCATGTTTAAGAGTGCTCCGATGAATTTTGCTAACAATTTGTCACTACTTCATTCACTCTCTCCACTTGTCCATTTGTTGGGATGCGGTGGGTTGCATTTCGCACTTGAACTATGTTGTGCTTTTGCAAAAACTCTTCAAATTCTGCTGAAGTGAAGCACGTTCCCTTCTATCATCTATTATTCTACGTGGCCTACTGTAATTCATAAAATAACTTTCTAATGCACTGCAGACTTTCTTGTACTCGTTGCAGGGTATAATTTCACATATTTTGTAAAGGCATCGATGACCACTAAAATACCTCTTTTGATATTATCGACGGAAGGGGCCCAAGTGTCCACATGAATCGTATCGAAAGGTATCGGTATTTTGGGAATACTGTGTAGAGTTGCTGCATTATTATTTTAAAGATAGTTTAACAGTACCACTTTAGGTACTGAACAAAATTATGTACGTAAGTTTTCATCTGGTGGAACCAATAATATTTTTGAATTGTTTAAAAGGAAGTAATTTTTCAGTAGCTGGCGGGCCCATTTCATGCGTCGTTCTAATTATATATTTATTTATCATTTCATCAGGGACATGGAGAAGCTGTAAAAAAAGATAACTTGCAGGTGATTTTGCAGTACACCAATCCCATCTTCAACCTTCAAAATTTTCACTCTGTAGATTGTTCTAAGTTTTGTCGCAGTTCTACAATGCGGGGGTTCTATTTTGCGTAACTTGCAAGAAAATCTAATTCCCGCAGCGCTCAATGTATGCAAATTGTTTTGATTAGTCTTCTGATTTAAGGCAATCCACGTGGAGCTATGGATGTACCAGGTTCATGCTGGATTGAATAATTATAATTTTCAAGAACAATGCCCATCTAGCAATTCCTTTTACTGAACTGCTTCTATTATTTAACGTCATAGCCAACGTAATCACAGTCAGTAACAATTTTGAACGGAATGCCCATTAAGTAAGTATGGAAGCGCTTAAGTGCATAAATACCGCTAAAGTTTCTAATTCTGTAACTGTAATCTAGATTCAGGGCGGCAGTTTCGGAAAAAGTAAGAAATCGATGAAATTTTTGTCATTCAGCCAGCTAACATTGCCCCAAACCTGAGGCACTGCGCATCGCAATGTAATCTCTTGTTTCAGCTTCAGGGTTGTAAATCGATAAAATAGGGCCTCTAAATACTTCGAAATGCTGTAAAGGGTAGTGGAAGGCTTGTTTGCACTCTTCAGTGAACTGAAATTGTTCATTTTTCTTCAATAATTTAGTCATTGGACGGGCAATCTTGAGAAGGTGAGGGTACAAAGCGGCTGGAAGTATGAAAAAGACCATGGCAACGTTCCATTTCCTTTCTATTCTTAGGTTCTGGATATTCCTGAATTGCTTTACCAAGTGTGACCCGTTTGGGTGAAATGCCAGCAGAGTTGGCTAAAGTATCCTAGAAAGTATTCTAATTCGTCGTAAGCAAATCGGCATTTTTGGGCTGAATTCGAAGACCGTTTCGAGCCAAAATTTCAAGAGTCTTAGGGTTTCCAAATGAGACTTAAAATCTTTCGAAGCTATTAAATGTCATCCATAAATACTACCACTAACCCTCTTTGATGAGGTCACCTAAAATCAATTTTACGAAGCGCATAAATTCAGCAGGAGCGTTGCATAAAACCGAAGGCATATATATAAATATTCGTATTGACCATCCAGAGTCACGAAGGAAGTGTATTTTTATTGAATCAGGATGCATCTTCACGTGATGATATCCACTTTTTAAATCAATAACCGAAAATAACTTTTCCCCCAAGTGTTCAATGCAATCGTCGACTAATGGCATAGGAAAATTATCGTATAGTTATTTTGTTCAGTGGTTTATAATCTACACATTTCCGAGGGAGCCATCTTTTTCGGTACAGGTACTATTGCAAAGGCATAAGGTGATCGACTTGGTCTAATTATTCTTTTTAACAAATCATCTACTATTGCTTTTATTTCATTTCTCTCTTTATGGCATAATCGTCTTGGTCAGTATATAGAGTTTCATGCGTAAGGTTAATTTTCATAAGATATTCTAATGGCTTAACTTTTCTGAAGGAAATTCGAAATAAACTTCTGTTATTGTTTGTCGCAACTCTGATGACAACCTTGACGGAAGATGTGGATTAATGTCTAAGGAATTCAAATCGGAAGGCATAATAGTACATAAATTTGCGGTAAATTCTAACTCCATCGGGCTGATATTTGACTTTTTCTTCAGTGTGTTTTACTATTATTTTCTCTTTCTCCTTTGTAACACCCTTTAGTTAAGCGATTCAATTGTACTCTTTTATTGTGACAGAACAGGTATGGCCAATAAATCAAATAGACACAGAACATCAGTAAGTTTTGACTCTAACTTCGTACAAATGGCAGCTTTATTTAATTCTTTCAATCTTTTCGTATCATAAATGTATTTTATTTGACACATTGTAATGTTGCTTTTCCTTAAAATCACGGCCTACAAGCATCGGTATTGACATAAGATTATTCAGCAGGTTAATAATTTCTGATTGATTGATTGATTTCCCGGAAGTTTATTTTACGAATTGATATTCCCATACGTCTTAGTCTATCATTTCCTAGGCCATTGTGCTGGAGTCTCTTTCAGTTGGTTGGTAATTCGAATGGAACTTCACTCCCGTTTGATTAAACTGCGGGGGCTGCCAGATCAAATAAACAAAAAATATTTTTATTTAATTTAAAGTTTTTTACTGTGTTCACTGTGTTCACGGTTAGACTTATCAAAAACAACACTTACCATTTGCATTTCACTAATTGGTTCCACTCTAGCATCATTCATTCCGTTGTATTAGGACGGCGGCAACAGTGGTACGGTGTGGGCATTCACGATACACGTGTTCGGTGGATGACACTTAAAACAGGAGTTCGCTGGTCGTTTCGGCAGTGGACATTGGCTTTGATAATGCGAATTTGGAGCAATTGTAGCATCGGATTGTTTCCATGGTTGGAGCTGCGGTAGGGCGAACTGACGTGGCGTTGGCCGCATTTGATCGATGAGTTGTTGGCTGAAGTGCACTGGCCGCATTACGATTAATTATTGCTATTTGTTTTGATCCTAATGGTGGTTGGAAGCGTAGACGTTCATATCGTTCCGCGAATTCCTTCAGTTCATTAATAGAGCGTGCTGGAAACAAATGACCGATTCTTGATGAAGTGTCACCTGTTCCACTAATAATCATTTCGATCAATTCGTCTTCCGTAATTTTTGAATACATCGCTATCTCTTGCATATCCAAAATGTAACGATGGGTGGTTTCATCAGGGCGTAAGCGTCGATTTTCAGCAGTTGATACACTTCATTCATTGTGCGCATGCAGTAAATTCACCAATAAGTTTAGCTTTGAGCTCTTCATAATCGGATACCGTAATCATTGCATTACCGCAAAACCTGGGCTGTTCCTCAACATACGACGACATGCAATGAATTTCATACGCTCATCGAATTGCAGCATTGCAAAAGCATCATACAAGTCACTAATCCACTTATTCACATCGTAATGGTCATCGGCTGTAAATTTAGACATCATTGATTCAATGACACTTACGTCAGTCCAACGGGTTTTTGCAGCAGGTGCTTGCTGTTGTAGCGTAAGTTGATTAATCTCTGCTTGAAGCATCAACAGTTCGCGTTTTTTACCTGGTGGATCAGCAATCGTTCAGTCTCATCTTCGTCCAAATTGTTTGAAATTGTAGCACTTGGAACAACGGTATTCGGTACAGTTATTTGCAGCAGTGGACACTGGGCACTTGTTGTAGCAGTAGCCGATGGACCACTGAAACAAATAAATACTCATAGCGGGGTAGTTACCAATGCACGTGTATCAGCAGTTGACAATTTAGCACTGACATAAGCGCGGCAGTTGTTGTTACATCTGTAAGCACATTTGAATTTTGAACACTCGTAGTGGCGATGGTGAACGTAGGTACACCTCGTAACAACAGGTTGAATTGATTGTACAATCAGCAAATTGAAGTTTGAGCGGCTTTGTCGGCGGCGGCATCTGATCTCATACATTCGCTTCTCTTTTTCACTTGTTTTCGTTACTCGGAAATGTATTCACTGCAGCAGCGGTCGCAACTGGTTCATCGTGGCATCAGGATCGAATTGAATACCCGTTTGCAGCACTTTCATGACTTGGGCACGGATAACAAATTCGACATCGTGGCAGCAAATAACAACAATCAGGAAAACGTGGTAAATGCACTCCGTCTACAGAAAACGGGAAATGAAAAGAAGAATTCTGGTTTCGGCAGTGTTTTTTTTTGTGTTTAATTATGCGGCAGTCGATTTAAATTTAACCCATCCCACTTCTGAGATGATGGCCGGAATCAATTAATTGAACTTTCTATTGCACGTGCAGTACGTCTCGCTTCGTTGACAGTCAGTTTAAAAAGAACGATAAAACCTATTCGCCCAGCAAAGCACACAAGATATCCTAATTGACAATTGACACTTCTTACAGCAGTCGCCCATTCTATTACATTCATCGCCCTTCTTACATTCTATTACATTCTATTGCACTCTTACATCATAGTTTTTATTTTAGAGTTTATCAGGTTATGATATCTTGGCTAATCTTGCTTTAGCAAGTTACAATGTAACGGAAATGCTTTTTTAGCTGCTGGTTGTGTGTTGTCGCCATTTGTTATGATTATGGGATAGTGATCGCTTCCTGTGCATGTCTTTAGAGTTTTCAAACCCAGGAAACTTGTGAGGCTAGCAAAGCTAGTGAAATGTCCACGTGTGTGAAGGTGGAGTGGTGGATAGGTGAGTGGGTGCACCGTTGTTGTGGATTGTCAAGTTGGATTGTGCTAGAGAGTCTCTATAACCTTCCCTTGTATTGGTTTTGGAAGATCCCCATAGCTGGCTGTGTGCGTTGGAAATCTCCTTAAAGCAATATTGTGGCTATTAGGCTGATTTAACTCTCATCTCCAGTCTAGCTTGTGGAATGGCTGGGATGGTGGAATATATATTAAATTATTACTATTTTACGTTTAGGTTTATTTCTGTTATGGTTGCCAGGTTTTGTGGTGCGGGGAGGGGCTTGTGCTGAATATTTTTCCTGATCGAAAGATAGCTGCACCTCCTGTTGCTGTTTGTGGTGATGGTAGCTTTTCGTTACATAGTTGCTTGATTTTAAGACGTTTTTCTTGTGGTGGGGTTTCTTGTAAGGCCAAGGATGTCTGGATTTTCTGTTTGATGAGGATTTGTAATTCATATAAGTTATTTTTGAAATGTCTAAATTCCATTGGAAGGATTTTGAGGTTCATTGAGGATGATCGTATAACTTTCGTTTTAGTACACTAGATAAACTAAGTGGAGTTGTTTAGATGTTTTATCGAAATGACATCGAGTCTGAGCTATTGTCGATGCCGAGTGTTTCAGCTGATTTTTGGTTTAAAATGGTTAGTTTTACGTTTATTTTGCTGCTTTTGCTTTAACTGTGCTTTCAGTTTTGATATAGCTCTATGGGATGTAGATTTTGGAAGTATTTTGATTTTGGTGCTTGAGAGTTAAATAAAGCATTTTGCGTGCTGGTGCTGGAAGTGTGCATGTGGTAGATTTCCACCATGTGGAGTTGTCGCCATGTCGTCGTATGTTGTTATTGGTCTGTTCGGCTGATTTGTAAAGTCTGCTGTAATGGGATGTGTGGGTATATTGGTTTGAAGGGAAACAGGTTGGGCTTTGATGACTTTAGAATACATTGAATCGTTTATAGGATGTCGGCTTTATATAGATTGAGTGCGCGGTTTTGTCGAGTTTTTGTAGCGTTTTAATAGCTTGTATTCTGTTCTTGATGAAAATTAGCAAATTTTTGCTTGTTGATGTAATGAATTGCGTCTTCCAGGAAGTTGTCAACGCAGTTTACGGTGGTTGGTTGAGCATTGCAAGCTTCAGTTTGATTCCAGATCTATGACAGACTTGCGAACAGTTTCTGCATAGCTTTGCTTTGGACAAAACTTGGTTGATGTGACCTTAGCATAGACAATTGTTGCATTTGGTAGGTAAGGGAATGAAAGTGCACACTTTTATTCTTTTCTCATACCCGATGCTTATGTGTTCAGGGAGTTTTGGGACCCAAAGGTAATTATAATTAGACCTGTTTCGATTAGCTCATTATTATTTTGTTTTTCAGTATTTTTTGACTTCACTTTGTGTTTTAGCTCTTCGAGCATGTCCGCTTGCTTATTCCGCGTGTAAATCGTTGCAGTAAATTACTACTGCTTACATTTAGTGTTTGTGTAATGAAGACACTAACTGGAATGTGTTATGCATTGAGGTAAGTTTTAAGTAGTTTGTTTGCTTGAGTCGCGTGTCTTTCACAGCTTTCTATGTACATGCCATCACATGTATGATCTATAATTTTTTTTTAATGATTCATTGTCCGTTCTAGTTATTATTAGGAATTTAGTTCATCTAAATTTTGAGTTTCTCCTCAAATCCAGGTGGGTCAAGCATATTGTGTAATCAGCCAATGGTTTTGTGTTGTTTTACGTGTATTGTTTTTGTTATTTTATTTTCTTTTCCCTTTTGGTTGAGCGTTTGTTTATCACTTGCGATTGTTTGTCACTTGTTAGTTAGCGAAAACCGGTTTTTGTATGTAGCGATCCCTACAAGAACGATGATAATCATATGATCAATCATATGACAATCACTAGTGACACAATTTTCTGTCACTGGCTCAGTGCAAGTTTCTATCATATTTTTAAGGGCAATATGAAAAAGTTGGCAAAACTTTTGTATACATGTGATATTGCATTTCTTT